>NC_133618.1:253382349-253559849 GCF_048593235.1 Sminthopsis crassicaudata
TGATTCTTAATAATTTCAGGAAATTTCTCCTCTTCGAACCAATGTCTCCTGCCATGGCATTCTTCCTGCAAACAAAGAAAAAGAGTTAAGCAAAAGGGAGGGGGAGGGAATGAGCATTTACTAAATGTCTATCATGTGTCAGGTATTGTGATAAGTGTTCTACAAAAATTATCTTATTTGATACTCACTATTTCCTGGGCAGTAAGGGCTATTATCATTCCCATATGACAGATGAGAAAACTAAGGCAGATAGTAGCTAAGTGATTTGGTTAGGATTATACAGAACTGTTTGAGACCAGATTTGAATTCATTGCTTCCTTGCTCCAAGATGCTCTTCCTACTGAACCACCTACCTGTCTAAAGCACCTGCTACAGTGATAGTGATAAATGATCCAGACAGTAAGTGCTTTAGGAAACCACTGAGGAGAGAGAAAAGTAACTCTGAATTGAAAGCAATAGAACACACTTTTATATGGGAGGTGATAATAGGTAAGAGTCCTTCAGAATGATGAGTAGGATTGAAAGAAACAGCATCATTGAAAAAAAGAGCACTGAATTGAATTTAGATTCTGCGTCTTATTAGGTGTGTTACCTGAAGTAAATTAATTCCCTCTCTAGATTTAAAGTGAGGTTATACTAGAAAAGCTCTTTGCTGGGATGACAGTCTGTGAAGAGTGAGGAACGAATTGAGAAATCATGTAAGCAGCTCCAGACAAGTAGGACTGAGCCTTCTGTGCATGGAGAGCGTGAGAACATTGACACTGGACCAGATGTTCTGTGTTGGAGAACATCGACAGATAAGGAATCTTCTTCCAGATTTCTAACACTCCAAGGTCTGACAATATGTTCATTATTTTCTCTTAACAGTCCTAGGCCTCTCAGTAGAAAGACATCTCGATATCTGTTCTCTGGGACCATGATTGGTTTTCCAGTTGCTCATATTTTGCTTTCTTTTAGCTATTTTTTTCACTCATGCTCCTTTCTTCATAAGAGGAAATAATGCTTAGAAGAAAAAATGTCAGGTAGAGAAAATATTTTCATCAATGATGACTGATAACATTTATATCCAATCTAGTTAGAGGATTAACACAAATATATAAGACTAGAGTATCACTGGATAACAGTTCAAGGAATAGAAACCAGTTTTCCAAAATAAAATGTGTCTCTGTGACCCTATTTTGGGTTTTCATGGCAAAGATATTGGAGTGGTTTGTCATTTCCTTCTCCAGCTCATTTTTACAGATGAGGAAACTGAGGCAAATAGAGTTAAGTAACTTGCCCAGAGTCAGTAAGTGCTGGAGGTAAAATTTCAACTCCATGTCTCCTGACTCTAGGATCAGCACTTTATCTACTGTGCCAACTAATTGCAATCTTTATAACTGTATTTTTTACAGCAAAGAACTAGAAATAAAGTGGATACTTATCAGCTGAGTAGAGGCTGAACATATTATGGTATATGAATATAATAGAATGTTCCTATATCATTTAGATATCTGATGGCCCTATGCTCTTAGGTTCAATGATGATAAATCTATTGTTTTGCCTACATTACATGGGGATGGTGAAAATCAAATGGGATTTGAAAATGCTTTCTAAAGGTACAAAGTGACTATTATTATTAGAAACCTGGGGTCCAGCCCCCTTAAAATCTGTCTTTAAAAGAAGTAGCTAAGGGATATAGTGGAGAATATTGTGTCTACAGTCAAGAAAAAGAGTTCAGGTTCTAGCTCAGGTTCTTACTAAATTCCATTTAACCGGGTCGTCATTTAATTAACCTATATCTCCTCAATTTCCTCATCTATAAAATAGGGATAATAATCATATGTCTAGCTCAGTTTTCTTGTGAATATACAATGAGATGTGAATGTTCAAAGTGCTATGTAAATGCCATCTCTTGTCATTATTAGATTCAGTTTTATCTTTCAGGTGTCCCCTCCACATCATATTTCTTTGAAGGGTAAGGAAGACAATTGGGGATTAAATAAGTTGCCCAGGATCACACAACTTGTAAGTTTGAGACCAGATTTGAATTCAGGTGCTCCTGACTCCGGGGTTAATGATCCATCCATTGTGCTATCTAGCTGCCCTCAAACTCTATTTCTTTGACCCATGTAGCCCTCTACCCAGAGTTTCTTCTGCAAAATTTCTGATGATAGGTTATATGCAGTGCTTTACAGATATAAGTAAAGTATACAGATATAAGTTCCCCACGAGAGTACAAATTAGATACAGCACAGTTTTATATATCCTCATAAAAATGCAAAAAACAAATCAAGGACTTTAGTAGCTCAATTATATTTCATATATGTATATATATATATAAAATCTTTCCTTTATGATAAGTATCACTTTTTCTTCAGATACTTATATAATCCCCATAACTCATAGTACACCCTTGAATTTGGATTCCCTTAGGGAGGGAGGGCGGGAGTATTTATGATTCTTAGAGAAGCCACTTCTATTCCTAACATTCTAAAAAGTTCTTTCTTCATTCTAAGACCCAGAAAGGTGTGGTATCTCACATATGTCCCCAGTTTGGGGATCCCTGAACCCTAAACTCCAGAATCAAATTAGAAATACTCTATGGGGCTTGTTTCTCAAGGGCAGCTCTAATTAGGTCCTCCTCAAAAATAAATGAATGAAAAAGGCATTTATTAAGTGCTTACTATCTGCCTTAGCATTGTGCTGAGTCCTGGGAACACAAAGACAAAAGTAAGAAAATTTTTCTCCTTAAGAAACTTACTTCCCAAAAGGAGGAGACAGCATACTTAGCATCCTGGGGGCCAAAGAAGGAAGTTTTGATCTGGAAAGTCATAGAAATGGTGAAAATAGCAATAGTGCAGTCACAACAAAGAGAACAGTTCCTACAACTTGCTGAAATATACCACTCTATTGGTTCTTATACTAACCATTACTTCTGTGTCACCTTTGTAGTGATCATGATCTATTGCCAGTTGTTTAATGTGTGAATATTTCCCATCCCTGTCCCTTTTTCTTTTGTACAAATTCTCTCCTTTGGCAATCTTGTTTACTCTCATGTCTCTGTAAAGGACCTTGGACTCTTTATTTTCTGTTCTGACATGCTTTCTGGTCAATCCCAACTGGATGCACCAGCAGCATCTCAAATTCATCTCAAAATCAAGTTCATTATCTTTTCCCCTAAATTTGACCTTCCTTCTTGACTCATTATGTCTAAATGTGTCACCCAGTTTACCTCATACCCCCTATAATAATGAATATCTATGGGCTCATATTGGACCCTTCTCTTTCCTCACCCTTACCTTTCACGTCTAGGTAGTTACCAAGTTCTGCTGATTCCATCTCTACTTATTAAGTCTCTTCATCATCAGATCATTGTCACCGCCATAAAACAATCCTCCATACCAATTGTCTGGTCCATTGAATTTGCTTTCTAACAATTCTTCTTGCCTCTACTCTTCTTCCAGTACATTCCATTCTTAATACTCCAGCTGGAGCAAAATTGCTTAGGGTAGTATTTGGTTTTATCACTCTATCCAAAAATTGTCAATAGTTTCTTATTCCTGCCCTACTCTCATCCCACCCTCAGCAATGTTCAAACTCATGACTGGAATTTAAGGCTTTTGGGGGCTATCTCTTCCTGAATTATGGTGTTTCTTCCCTCAACAAACCCTATAATCCAGTCCAACTAGCCATATTCTGCCCCTCAAGCGTGTGCTGTACATGTACATTTGTTGCAGCTATTATTTATGTCTGGAATAAATACTAAATATCCTATTTTCTCCATGAAGTTCTCCTGGATTAATCCCATTGCTTATGACCTTTCTTTTCTTTTCTTTTCTTTTCTTTAACTAATTTGTTTTAATTTTAATAATTTTTATTTACCAGATACATGCATAGGTAATTTTACAACATTGACAATTGCCAAACCTTTTGTTCTAATTTTTCCCCTCCTTTCCCCCCCACCAGATGGCAGGTTGATCAATACATGTTAAATATGTTAAAGTGTAAATTAAATACAATATATGTATACATGTATGACCTTTTTTTTCAAATCTTATGCAGCATAGGATGAGGGAAGGGGTAATCTTTGACAAATGTATTATGTAACACTGATTTTGGATTATTTTCCTCTTAGACTGCTATTGATCCTGAAAAGAAGAAAGTGTCTTGTCTAAACAGTCTATCTTTCTCATTATGGTCATTATATGGGAGGCATCTCATTTTTTATTTTTTTTCTGGATTTTAAGATTTTGTATAGGTAACATTGCAGAAGGGGTTGATATAATAACTATCTTGAGGACAAGATATAGAAACAGAGGTTTATCTTTGTAGGACCTAGAAGGATATTTAATCTAAAATATTTCTAAATAGGAATACACATCCCTGACAAGTAGACTTCCAGTCTCCAAAAAGAATGAATCTATTACCTCCCAAAGAGACCCATTCTACTTTTGCAAAGACATTAAAGAGCTGTGCTCCTTATCACTAGTGATCTCTGGTAAGTCACTCATAGATATCATTTTCCTTATCTATAAAATAAGGGAGGAGTTGTTAAAGTAGATTATCTTTAACATCCCTTCTAGATCCAGATCCTATTAACCTATCATGACCAGGAACTTTGTCTTGATGTGGAGCCTAAGTTTCTCTCTATGCAATTCCACCTATCACTTCTAGTTCTTTTTGAAATAAAAAAAATACAAACCTAACCCTGCTTACATATGAGGTCCTTAAAGTATTAGGAAAGTAATAGTTTGGCTTTTAAATTTTCTCTTCTCTTGTCTGGACACCAAAAGTTCCTTTAACTGATAACCTTTAAACTACTGATTTCCCTGCTTGTAGGCTTTCTCTCCTCAAATCTTTCAGACTTACTACTTTTAGATAACTATTCTTTAATCAAAGTTCTAATCATGCCATTATCTCACTTGAAAACAACTCCGTTGGGATGGCCACAGTGTTGAAATGCCAAATATTTGGTTACCAAAAAGATTATTTTATGGAGAATCCCATAGTGAGTGTGAGTGACCGATCACAAGGTAGTCAGAAAAAGTGATACAAGGACTCTCAAGATTTCTCTTAAGAATTTTAGTGGATAATTTCAAAGTTCGATTCTTTTTGTACAGCAAAACAGCTATTTGGACATGTATACATATATTGTATTTAATTTATACTTTAACATATTTAACATGTATTGGTCAATCTGCCATCTTGAGGAGGGGGAAGGAGGGGAAAAATTAGAACAAAAGGTTTGGCAATTGTCAATGTTGTAAAATTACCCATGCATATATCTGGTTAAATAGAAACTATTATAAAAAATAAAAAGAAGAAGAATTTTAGTGTATAGAGCACCAGCTCTGAAGTCAAAAGGACCTGAGTTCAAATTTGACCTCAGACACTTAACACTTCCTGGCTGTGTGACCTTGGGCAGTCATGTAACCCCAATTGCCTCAGTAAAAGAAAAAAAATGTTAGAATTGATTGCAGGACATGAGAGACACTGATACAGTATTGCCCAGCATGGCATGTCCTTATCAGAGAAAATGCTGTGCTCTATGGGCAAAGCAGAAATGAATTGGCTCAGAAGAAGTGCAAGGTACACAAAATTAGAGAATCCACCTCAAATGTTCATAGAACATGCCATCTAGGGGAAGGCATGAAGGAAGAGGGTGGGGAACTGGAACACAAGGTTTTACAAAGGCTAATGTTGAAGAATTGTCCAAGCATAAGTTTTAAAAAATAAAGAGCTTCAATTTTAAAAAAGTATTCATAGGGACTATTTGTGTCCAACCTGTGGCATAGCATTTAGAGTTCCTATTGGTCCAATCAGCCACAGTTGGACACTGTATCTTGGCTCTAACATAGTGATGTCACTATGATCTTTTTCAAGAATAAAAGACAGCAATCACTTATGTCATTGTCTCACTTGAAAACCTTCAGTGGTTCCTCATTATCTATTAAATTAAACTTAAACTATTTATCTTAGTAGTCAAGATTTCTATGGTTTGGGGACAACTTGTTTTTGTAGCTTTGTCTATTCTGCTCCTTCACATACTTTATACTGCAGCTAAATTGAATAATTCACTCTTCCATGCCTCTTTGTTCACTCACTTATTATTATTTAAATTTTCCACTAAATCTGAGATTTTATTTATATGGGGATTTCCTCCAAAGATACACACTGTAACTCATCTATGCTTGCTCATTCCATAAAACTCTCATCTGCCAATGAGTCAGTAATCTCCTGGGTGTTCTGAGGTTCTTCCCTGAATTCTGACATCCCAAGGATAGCAATGTGAGACATCAGCTATTTATTAGCTCTTCTTATGATATGACCAGGCTTTCTGTTTAGAACCTGAAGTTCTTTAATGATATCATTTATATGATTTCTTGTTTGTAATGTGTTACTGGTTGTTTACACTGTGTTCCTTTGCACAGACTTTAACTTTAAGAGATCTTTAACTTCAGTTATTCAAGTACTGTTATTTCCTATTACTTTCAGAGACAAAACCATAAGTGAAGAGTACTGATAAAAAAGATGGGCCTTTTTATTTTAGGAAAAAGCTTGGGGTCATTAAAAGTATTTGACTATTTCCTAGAACCAATACAGCCTGTTCTACTCTTGTTGAATATTGTGCATTCATTCACAGCATCCAAGATCTATCTATCTATCTACCTTTATGTATATATATATATATATATATATAATGTTTACTAAAAGAAGAGCTATGTCCACTCAGGTGCATATCATTATTTCTTATCCATGGGGGTTTTTCTTATGTGGAAACTTAGATCAAAGTTTTTTGAGTGATTATGGTTCTTATATTAGAGTGCTCATACCAAGACTTAATAATTCACAAATAGGAGTATCAGGAGCATTTCCCCATCTTGGAATCCTTTTTCAACTTTGACTCTACTCTAAACCTCTTTCATGACATAGCAAACTCCTCTAAGCATTTTTATAACTTTATGCCTTATTCAATATTAATAATTAAAAGGTCATAAAAAAGAATCTTTCTGTTGCTATATTTTTGTTTGAATTTTAAAAAGTATTTAATATTTCATTTTCCTAATTATATGTAAAAACAATTTTTCAATTTTTGAGTTCCAAATTTTCTCCTTTCCTCTCATCTAATCCCCACTGCCTCATTGAGAAGCTAAAGCAATTTAATACAGATTATACATGTGTAGACATGCAATCTATTGTTTCTTTCAAGAAATTTTATATTTCTTGGAAGTAGGCATAGGAATCACTTTGATGTAAAAAAACTGTTATGGTACTACTTTGCTTCACTGTATAAAATGTTTCTATAATAAATAATATGTAAAAAGGAATTTTATATTTTGTACATTTTTCAGCCACTTATGTGATATATTATGTAATATATCTTATAGAAACCTTTCTGTATACTTCTAATATCATCATTTCCCAACTGTTAATCAGTTTTCAAAGAAATCTAAGCTATTCATAGACATTTGAAAAATATGTTTCAAATCACTAATATTTAGAGAAATTCAAATTAAATAAAACTCTGAGATTTTATTTCATGCTTGTCGGATTGGCAAATATGACTACAAAATCTGGTCAATATACAAATCATTCATGATTTCTCTTTTTTCCAAATTGGAGGTGAGAAGCAACATGAAAAAGAATGGGTAGAGAAGGTTCTAAACAAACTAAAAAGAGAATAGAAAAAAGACTTGATGAAATCACAAATAAATGGGACAGTTACATTATGAATTTATTATATACTCAGAAATGAAAAGCCAAGTTTACATAATAAAGATTAAAAGTCTCATGTACAATTCTTTTCTGTTCTACAATGCATATATAAATACTCATTTTATTTGAAATTTAAGTTAATAAAAAAAGATTTAAAAGAGTTGGGGAAGAAGCTCAGAGGAACTGAGATAATTATGCATAGGGTCACAGAGGAGCTAGGAATCAACCCAGAAATATAGCCCAGTTGCTTTAGTACTCTGTTCTAGCTTCAATTTATTCTTCCCTCTGTGACTTATGAAAATAATAATAATAATAACTAATATTCATAAGCAGTTTGTTATAAAATTCTTATACTTGATGAGGTGCTAGAATTGAGGGTAAGAGATCCCCTCTGGTCTATGTTGGGGATTCTTGGAGAAAGAATTTGCAAACCCAAAGTTTGTGGCAAAAAAGGATTTATTTGCACTAAGAAGACAGCTTTCTTAGTGGGCAGAGAATCCTGACAGGAATGTTTTGCAAAGATGGGTTTGCACAGGTAAGAAATATCCTCACCAATGGGCAAAATCCTGTTAGGACTTCTGCAAAGATGTCTGTACATACAGTGCTAAATATTGGGGCTGCTTTTGGCTCCAAACCAGGTCATTTTCCAGATGAATGAGGGACTAATCTCCAGCTCAATAGAGGCCTTGGCTATGCCTCAGGCCAAGATTTCCAACTTAATGAGATTACTTATCTGGGTGTTGCCCTTATGTATAGAAGGGTGGACCCCTCCCAGAGGTCCAGAGGGTTTGAGACCCAGAATCTCCCTTCCCCCACAGATTCCTTTCCTACTCTTCTCCCCCCAAAGATTAAAGGGGACACAGTTTATATCATGTTGATCTCATTAAAGTTTGCAAAGCATTAAAATATATTTCATTCCAAATCTATATATAGGTTATTTTCATTAAAAATATATAGAGAGAGGCAAGTAGGTGGTGCAGTGAAAAGAGCAGCAGCCTTTGAATCAAGAAGACCTGAGTTCAAATTTAGCTTCAGACACTAATCGCAACTGTGGGGACATCAGTTAACCCGATTGCCCCCCAAAAATGTGTGTGAACATCATGAGCATGACTGACACTCTCTCCTCCCTTCCTGGGCTATCTTGCTAGCTGAACATGCAAAACAATGGAAAGTCAAGGAGAGTATTCTAGGAAGAATCAGACATGCTACTGTTTCTACAACTTTCTTTCAGAGTCCTAGTACAAGCTTAGTGTTAAGGAGATAACAGCTTATTATTCACAACTAGTGTACTCACTAACCTATGTGCTTCCATTTAGACCATTAGCCAATCCTATGTTACTCCCCCACAATTTCAAATGATAGCATCTATGGGGAAACATAGATACAAACTTACAGAAACCTAGCAGGGAGTGATACAAATAGGAAAACCTATGAGTCTGGAGAAAGTAATAATCTTGGAGAAATTCATAATTCTTGATTGACATCCTTAGTCTCTTTAGGGGAATAGTTTGTATCAAAAGTTGCCCGAGGGGAAAGATTGCTTCCCTACTCAAAAGCTTCCTTGTCTAGGTTTTAAGGCAATAATTGTATGCCCACTTTTTTAAAAACCAAAAGTATCTCTAAAAGCTTGGAATCTGCAGAGCTATTCCTGTTTGCTCTCTTGGCTGGGCTCTGAGGAGTTTTTCTCTCTCTTGAGCTTAATGTTGTGACAAAGAACAAGGGAGGAAAGCCGGGCGATGGGGTTTTCCTTCTCTCTAGAATGTAGACAATATTGAAAGGCAAAACATAAGCCTCCACTTTTTCCCAAACAATTCTTTCTGTTAAGGTGCAAATGACTTTCCCCCATCCAATCAGCTCTCAGCCATAGTTTTTCTTCAGTCAGCTATTCCAGTAAATAGAGTTGTCCCTCCAATCAAGTCCTAGCAACAATAAATGAAATGTGTCTTTTTGCATTTGGCTTAGAAGGTGGGGGGATAAGACTGTAGGTTTTTCTCTTAGTTGTCAGGATTTTTTTTTTTTATGTTAGTTTGGTTTTGGTTCTTAATGAGCTATCCATTCAGCTGGGCTCAGTTAGGCTCTGTAATAAAGAAATGACACTAAGTAAGTAAATTGATTTAGCTCATATTGAAATTGTTATTATATTGGCTCAGTCTACCAATGAGTTACTAATATTTCTTAAAATTTTTAGTTTTGTCTTCATGTCTATAAGCAATATTTTTGTGTATTGTTTGGTAAATGCCTATGTATTTAATACATCCTATCATTATTCTAAATGGAAATTTTCTAGCTCTTTTTGCTGGGCATATTAGTATTGTCAAGGTGGGAGAAATGAGAGTGAGAGATCCCCTGGCCTGTGGTGTCACAGGGTATTGGGAAAGAATTTGAAATCCCAAATTCATGTGAGGTTTGTGGTAAAAAAAAAAAAAAAAAAAAGGTTTATTACAATGAAAAAGAACTCAGTGAGCCAAATCCTGAAAGGATTTTTAGCAAAGAATTGGGGTTCAGCTTTTGATTATACTGGGTTTTTGTGGCCTGAGATTAGGGAGCAATCTCCAGATGAATTTGAGGAACTAATTTTCAATTCAATAAAGGGTGGTGATTATTTCCTAGGCCAAGATCTCCAATTGAATTGTAAGTGAAGATCACCATTTGGGGGTTTCCCCTATGAACAGGAGGGAGGAGCCCCTCCCAGAGACCAGGAGAGGTAGAGATTTTAGGGTTTCTCCAACCCAGTTCCCTCCCCCCCCAAAGATCAGGACATAGTTTACATCAGTATCATACAGAAATATTGGTGATTTCTATAAATGTCTTTTAAATCCTACAATTTTACTAAAATTTACTATTTCATTTACTTTTTAGGTTACTAGGGTTTTTAAAGTATAGCATTGATATCATCTACATAAAATGATCATTTTGTTTCTTTTCTATATTTCCTCAATTTTCTTTTCTTGCCTCATTAATATAGCTAGCACTTCAAGGACTATGTCAAATAGAAGTGGAGACAATTTACATCTTGTTATGCTACAGTTCTCTTTTATTCTCTTGACTCAGTCTCCCTAATTATCCTGACTCAGTCCTGCCTCAATTTCCCTGCTTCTCAGTCCTGCAAAATCTCCCTTTCTATTTATCAGAATATTTGATAAGGGTAAAAGACCTTATGTTTTAGAATATCGGAATGCCTCTCCCCATTCCAAGCTATCGGAATGTCAGATACCATCTTATCAAGATGCCTCTCCCCATCTCTGGTGGCTCACCCCACCCTGTCAGAGTCCTGTTCCACTCTCAGCATCCTGACTCTGTCCCTGCCTCAGTGTATCCCCTGAGTTTGAGCCATGTGTATATAGGTCATTGAGAACTCACATTATTTGTTGGATTCTTGGAGACAATAGTCTCATTCAGCCCTGGGACCAACCATGGATCCATTTGGTCCCAGTAAATCTCTCCATTTAATAAACTATTAAATATCCTCTAATCTCTATCTTCCTCAGTTTCTCCAGCATTACATTTTGGAGGTCCCAGCGAGATGTTAGAAAATGAGCAGGATTAGAGATAAGAGACTTTCGGGTCTCTGCCTTGGGCCTCAGGATGGCTGGGGATCTGAATTCTTGGCCTGGAGAGGTCAGGCCCATGGATTTTTTTTCCAGAACCTCTAGGAAAGAGAGCAGTTTCCAGCCACAACAGGTAGACACCCCATTTTGGCCACAGGAGAGTAAGTCTGTCTTTGAATATCTTTTCAGGTACCATCTGGTATTACCTTTTGGGGTACCTGCTCTGTTCTGTTCTGTATGCTAACATCTGGATTCCCAGAATTATGAAATGCTGACGGGCATAAATTCTGGGAGTGGGGTCTTTTGGACTCAGGGGACCCTACCTGGGTGTGTAAGACACATCTGTGTGCCAGTTGGCACAACTCTGGGCATTCCAGAGTATAAATCTGAGTGTCTTTTTTTAAAGACACCATCTGGCTAAAAAAAACCCAAAAAACTTCCATTTGGATTCTGGAGGGAGCTGACAACTTCTCTCAGGGCCACTCTAAACTTTCTATATGAGTCTGTGTTAAATATTTTGTTTTATGTTGTAACTACTCAGTCAATGTCTGTGTTTTATGTGCTGTTTGTCCTGTTGGTTTAGAGCTCTGCTAAATTAAGAAATTTGGGAATTAGTTAAAATTTACTGGTGATTTTAAACTTTAAAAAAACTGGCACTCGGGTAATTTAAATTTAGGCTGTGGCTTGAATGGAGCTACCTTAGATAAGGCCTCTGGAGAACAAAAGGAGTTTATGCCAGTTGCTTTGAACTCAGGCTGGAGAAAACATCTGATTAGAAATTTTAGGAAGCCTGGGGGGAAGGTTATCTCCGCTTTTCTCCTGCCTGTCTCTTTGAAGATGGAGTGGGGGGAAGGGCGGCCATGTGGAATTCCCCCCACACATTAAGTGTGTTCCAGCCTCTTTCCACAGAGGCTTGGCTTTGGCAAAAGATTTCAAGAGTAGGCCCGCTTTCAAGTTAATTTGTCTATAACTTGGTAGGGATGCTTCTAAAGATTTAAAGGATTTTTTAAAAGACTTTTTCAGATTCTTTTCTGTACAATTGGGTAGTCTGTATAAGTTTAAAAATGTTTCTGTTAAATATGAAAGCTAACTTGTGAACTTACTGAAACCAGTTTATTACTATTATCAATATGAGGTTACGGTATTTCTGAAAGTTTAATATTTGTAAGAACCTCTTGGATTCTTTTATGTGATATTAGGATGTTCTGTATAGGTTATTCTAAATTAATTGATTGTATTAGGTCATCCTGAGACTCTGAAAACAATATTTTTTGTCCCTTTGAAAATGTTTCTGTTATGGACAATATATATTTTGGAATATTTGTCTATATATTGGGTATTTTAAAAAGCAAAGTGTTTTGCATGTATAATGTTCACTTATGGGAACATCTGCTTAGATATGAAAGAAGTGAACTTACTGAGATAAATTCTTACTGTTATAACTATAAGGTTATGGTAAATATCTGTTTAGGATTTATCAGAAACTTTAGTTAATGGGATTTGTTATTAGAAGTAAAATTCCTTAAGCTTATAGTTAATGCTGTTTGGGAGTTTTAAAAGCTCTACCCTCTGACAGTTAACTGGAATAAAAATTAATTAAAACCATTTTATCCTGTTTTGCTGAAAGTTAAGTTTTAACTGCTTATGTTATGATTGTGAACCTGCATTTTTTCCTCCTGTAACTAATTTCTATGATCAGAGCAATAATCAATATAAACTCTTAATACAATTCAATTATATTATACCTTGCTGTTTCCAATCTGGTTATATGGAATCATTATATCCTAAATGCTTGGCAGATGGGAATTTATCCTGGTCATCTATCTGTTACTGAATATTTGTGTCTGGGGATATTCAGGTTTTTTAAGGTTTCTAACTAATGAGAGGACAAAAGCCTAACTGCCGTTTTATCTATTAGGAAGCTGCTGGTCAATTCATACTGACCTCTTCACATTTTGTATCAGTCTGCTCTAACCTTCATTCGTCAGATTTGTATTTTTGTTCTAGATTTTGGTTAATTACAGGTATTGACTTGCTTCTGAGACATGGATCGGCTCATCTGAAGCTTTGGTAGCAGGTAGCATGGCCACACCCATCTCCCTCTGGACAGAGCATCTCCTCAGCAGGAAGCAGGGCTCCTGAGGTAATTTGGACTGATATTGGGGAGTGGGAAAGTGCTTGAATTATTGTTAAAAATTTTAACTGTATCACTGTTTAAGATTTGTTAAAACTGTTTAACAATTGCTGTATGTTTGAGGGATTTTTAGGAAACTTACTGTATTAGTCTGTTATGTATATGAATTTTGATTCACTCTTGGGATTTATATGTGGAAGTCATTTGATAATTCCTTTTCCGTGTAAAAAAAAGGGAGGAAGGAAACTGATGTGTGTTGAAGTTGGTCAGGAAATTGGAAACTGATATATTTTTCTTAAACCCTTCTGCCCTGCCCCTATTTCATTAGTTCAGACTGAATTGGAATTTATTTAACTCCTTGCTTAAAATTTACTGAACTATGATTTGCTGGTTATGTTTTAACTTTGAATTCCCTTATTCTGCTGGAATTGCTCTGGCAGACTCAGTTTTGGAGATTATTCTTTGGAAATAACCAGCAATCAGACACCTGTCCTGGGAGGGTCAGTCTCTCTGATCTATTTCTCCACTCCTGTTACCCCAGGTCCTTATTAGTATTGATATCAGGCTTCTAATAGTTCCGGGTTGCCTGCCTTGGTCTAACTGCAAAATCTGCTCAGAAATCTGTTTCCTAGTAGCAACTCCTGTTCCATAGAGAGGGGTCAGGTGGAGCTACTCCAGGCCCCACTTTTTCCTTGTTTTGTAGTCCCGAACAGACTTGGGGTGCGCTCTTATGGCAGCAGGACTGTCTTGAGTACTGCTACTCAGCAGAGGCTGAGGTAAATGCACAAATGGCTACAGACCTAACTCACAGTGAACTGTCCATCTCAAACTGGATTCTCTGGCTGAAATGTTCCCCAACTGCAGAGGACCTGACATGCTGCAACAGGGAGGCCTGAGTTCTCCCTAAATGAGGAATGCTGTTTGATGCTAATAATTCTGGGGTTATCAGAGACTGGTCCTTGCTATAAGTCCTTGCATTTTTCTAGTTGTTTTTTTTTTTTTTTTTTTTTTTTTTGAAATGACACAAAAACAAAATCTCATCTATGTTTATTGGAAATTATTTTATATACTTAACATGACCTATTCAAAGGATAGGAGAAGTATACAGGGAGGGTTGGAAGGGTATATTGATATGTTCTGCAAAGCCAGAAATAGATAATCTAGCCATTTATTTTAGCTATATTAACTTTTCTCAACCAAAGTAATTTATATTATAAAACTCAGATTGTTTTAATCACTAAAATGTCTAAGTGATTTCATTTTTAAATAATATTCCACAGTATATAAGTAAACAAGTTAAATTTCACTTAAGAGATGAAAACTAGGGACAGTTAGATGGTTCAGTGGACAAAGCACCAGCCCCGAAGTCAGGAGGACCTGAGCTAAAATCTTGTCTCAGACACTTAACACTTCCTAGCCGCGTGATCCTAAGCAAGTCACTCAATCCCAATTTAGAGAGAGAGAGAGAGAGAGAGATGAGAACTAACATCATTCACCATATATCATCAGTATCATCAGTACTAGAAGTGGCTTCTTACAGAAATGGGCATAAATAAAGGCATTTATTACTTTCTTAAGTATTTTTTTTTTCTCAGTATTTTTTTTTATTATATTTATATATATATATATATATATATATTTTATAATATTATCCCTTGTATTCATTTTTCCAAATTACCCCCCCTCCCTCTATTCCCTCCCCCTGACGACAGGCAATGCCATACATTT
The DNA here is from genome assembly GCF_048593235.1 of Sminthopsis crassicaudata. Taxonomy (NCBI): domain Eukaryota; kingdom Metazoa; phylum Chordata; class Mammalia; order Dasyuromorphia; family Dasyuridae; genus Sminthopsis; species Sminthopsis crassicaudata. The sequence continues at coordinate 253,397,458 of NC_133618.1, forward strand.
TACATGTGTTACAATATAGTCTAGGTACAATACATGTGTGCGAATATCATTTTCTTGTTGCACAATAAACATTAGAATCCGAAGGTACATGCAACCTGGGCAGACAGATATTAGTGCTAACAATTTACATTCACTTCCCAGTGTTTCTTCTCTGGGTGTAGCTACCTCTGTCCATCATTGATCAACTGGAAGTGAGTTGGATCTTCTTTATGTTGAAGATTTCCACTTCCATCAGCATACATCCTCATACAGTATTGTTGTTGAAGTGTACAGTGATCTTCTGGTTCTGCTCATTTCACTCAGCATCAGTTGATGTAAGTCTCTCCAGGCCTCTCTATATTCCTCCTGCTGGTCATTTCTTACAGAGCAATAATATTCCATAACCTTCATATACCACAATTTACCCAACCATTCTCCAACTGATGGACATCCATTCATCTTCCAGTTTCTAGCTACAACAAAAAGAGCTGCCACAAACATTTTGGCACATATATGTCTCTTTCCGCTCTTTAGTATTTCTTTGGGATATAATCCCAGTAGTAGCGCTGCTGGGTCAAAGGGTATGCACAGTTTGATAACTTTTTGGGCATAGTTCCAGATTGCTCTCCAGAATGGCTGGATTCTTTCACAACTCCACCAGCAATGTATTAGTGTCCCAATTTCCCCACATCCCCTCCAACATTTGTCATTATTTGTTCCTGTCATCTTAGCCAATCTGACAGGTGTGTAGTGGTATCTCAGAGTGGTCTTAATTTGCATTTCTCTGATCAGTAGTGATTTGGAACACTCTTTCATGTGAGTGGATATAGTTTCAATTTCTTCCTCTGAGAATTGTCTGTTCATATCCTTTGACCATTTATCAATTGGAGAATGGTTCGGTTTCTTATAAATTATGGTCAGTTCTCTATATATTTTGGAAATGAGACCTTTGTCAGAACCTTTGTTTTTAAAAATATTTTCCCAATTTGTTACTTCCCTTCTAATCTTGTTTGCATTAGTATTATTTGTACAGAAACTTTTTAGTTTGATGTAATCAAAATCTTCTATTTTGTGATCAATAATGATCTCTAGTTCTCCTCTGGTCATAAATTCCTTCCTCCTCCACAAGTCTGAGAGGTAGATTATCCTCTGTTCCTCTAATCTATTTATTATCTCCCTCTTTATGCCTAAATCATGGACCCATTTTGATCTTATCTTGGTATATGGTGTTAAGTGTGGATCCATATCTAATTTCTGCCATACTAATTTCCAGTTTTCCCAACAGTTTTTTCCGAATAATGAATTTTTATCCCTAATGTTGGAATCTTTGGGTTTGTCAAAGATTAGATTGCTATAGATGTACCCTTTTTTGTCCTTTGTATCTAATCTGTTCCACTGATCTACCGGTCTATTTCTTAGCCAATACCAAATGGTTTTGGTGATTGCTGCTATATAATATAGCTTTAGATCAGGTACACTTAGACCACCTTCCTCTGAGTTTTTTTTCATTAGTTCCCTTGCAATTCTTGACCTTTTATTCTTCCCTATGAATTTTGTTGTTATTTTTTCTAGGTCATTAAAATAGTTTCTTGGGAGTCTGATTGGTATAGCACTAAATAAATAGATTAGTTTGGGGAGTATTGTCATCTTTATTATATTCGCTCGGCCTATCCAAGAGCATTGAATGTCTTTCCAATTATTTAAATCTGATTTTATTTTTGTGGCAAGTGTTTTGTAATTTTTCTCATATAATTCCTGACTTTTCTTTGGTAGATGGATTCCCAAATATTTTATACTCTCAACATTTGTTTGGAATGGAATTTCTCTTTGTATCTCTTGCTGTTGCATTTTGTTAGTGATATATAAAAATGCCGAGGATTTATGTGGATTTATTTTGTATCCTGCCACTTTGCTGAAATTTTGAATTATTTCTAGTAGCTTTTTAGCAGAGTCTTTGGGGTTCTCTAAGTATACCATCATGTCATCTGCAAAAAGTGATAGTTTAATTTCCTCATTTCCTACTCTAATTCCTTGAATCTCTTTCTCGGCTCTTATTGCCGAGGCTAGCGTTTCTAGTACTATATTGAATAGTAATGGTGATAGTGGGCAACCTTGTTTCACTCCTGATCTTACTGGGAAAGGTTGCAGTTTATTTCTATTGCATATTATGTTTACTGACGGTCTTAAATATATACTCCTGATTATTCTAAGGAATAATCCATTTATTCCTATACTCTCAAGAGTTTTTAGTAGGAATGGATGTTGGATTTTGTCAAATGCTTTTTCTGCATCTATTGAGATGATCATATGGTTCTTATTAATTTGATTATTAATATGGTCAATTATATTAATAGTTTTCCTAATATTAAACCAGCCCTGCATTCCTGGAATAAATCCTACTTGATCATAGTGTATTATCTTGGAGATGATTTTCTGAAGTCTTTTTGCTAATATCTTATTTAAGATTTTAGCATCAATATTCATTAAGGAGATTGGTCTATAATTTTCTTTCTCAGTTTTCGATCTACCAGGTTTAGGTATCAGTACCATGTCTGTGTCATAAAAGGAGTTTGGTAGGACTCCTTCATCCCCTATTTTTTCAAATAATTTATATAACATTGGGGCTAATTGTTCTTTAAATGTTTGGTAGAATTCACATGTGAATCCATCTGGCCCTGGGGATTTTTTCCTGGGGAGTTGATTAATAGCTTGTTCTATTTCTTTTTCTGAAATGGGACTATTTAAGCAATTTATCTCCTCCTCTGTTAATCTAGGGAGCCTATATTTTTGGAGAAAGTCATCCATTTCACTTAAGTTATCAAATTTATTGGCATAAAGTTGGGCAAAGTAACTCCTTATTATTTCTCTAATTTCCTCTTCATTGGTGGAAAGATCCCCCTTTTCATTTGTAAGACTATCAATTTGATTTTCCTCTTTCTTTTTTTTGATCAAATTTACCAAAGGTTTATCTATTTTATTGGCTTTTTCATAAAACCAACTCTTGGTTTTATTTATTAATTCAATAGTTTTTTTACTTTCAATTTTATTGATTTCTCCTTTTAATTTTTGTATTTCGAGTTTAATTTTTGGTTGGGGGTGCATTTTTCTAGTTTTAGTTTGGTTTATTTGCTTTATTTAGGGATAGTCAAAATTGTGGTGCTAAGACCTTCTAGAGGAAGATAATCCAATGATTTGAATATTCAGAAGAGAGAGAGTGTGGAATATTATGCCACAGTTCTTTTTTTGTACTGACTCAGTTTTCCTAATTATCCTGACCCAGTCCTGTCTTGTTCTGCTTCAGTTTATAATTATCAGCTCAAAGCTCAGTCCTGCAAAACTTCCCCTCCCTCTTTATCAGAATATTTGATAAGAATAAAAGACCTTATGTTTTAAAATATCAGAATGGCTCTCCCCTTCCCAAGCTATCAGAATGTCAGATACTGTCTTATCAAGCTGCTTCTCCCCATCTCCGGGGTACCTCCCCCTGATCATGTCATCCCTCTCCAGAGGCTCACCCCACTCTGTCAGAGTCCCATTACCGCTCTCAGTACCCTGACTCCACTCCTGCCTCAGTCTACCCTCTTCATCTGAGCCACGTGTATATATATGCCATTGAGAACTCATATTGTTTGCTGGATTCTTGGAGACGATAGTCTCATTCAGCTCTGGGACCAAACCATGGATCCATTTGGTCCCAGTAAATCTCTTCCTTTTAAACAAAATATTAAATATTCTCTAATCTCTATCTTGCTCAGTTTCTCCGGCAGTACAATCTTTGCTTCACCATGGATCTTATTAGAAAGGACTCCTCTAATAATTCAACTTATTACATGTAAGATTCACTCTTGGTTTTAGATTTATTCTATTTTCTATGTAAGTTAAGGTTCATTCATTGTTATATTTTTATACTGTATTTTTAAACAGATTTTTCTGGAGGGGGGGAATTGAATTTCTGGCCCAGGATTTTAGTTGTTGAAAAGAGGAGATATTATTAGTACTCATGAGTGCTTGTAACAACATAATTTCCTGGACAACTATAAATCTGATCACATGCTTTTATTTCTTAAAATTTATTTATTTTTATTAAAGTTTTTTAATTCTCAAAAAATATGCATGGATAATTTTTCAATATTAACCCCTGCAAAAATTTGTGTTCCAATTTTCCCCCCTTCCCCTAACGCCATCCCCTAAATAGCAACTAATCTAATATATGGTAAAAAATATATATTGAATCCAATATATACATTCATATTTATACAATTATTTTGGTGCACAAGAAAAATCATACCAAAAAAGGAAAAAAATGAGAAATAAAATAAAATGCAAACAACAACAACAAAAACAGTGAAAATGCTATATTACGATCCACACTCAGTCACCACAGTCCTCTCTCTGGGTGTAGAGGGCTCTCTTCATCATAAAATCATTGGAACTGGTCTGAATCATCTCATTGTTGAAAAGATCATGTTCATCAGAACTGATCTTCTATGTATTATTGCCACATACAATGATCTCCTGATTCCTCTCACTTCACTTAGCATCAGTTCATGTCAGCCTCTCCAGACCTCTCTGAAATCATCCTGCCGATCATTTCTTACAGAACAATAATATACCATAACAAAACATTTGCTTTTAAAAAAAATCATTCTATTCATATAATTGTGTATTTTTATTATTTTCAATACGAATCTTGTCAATTACATTTATAGCTTTCCTAATATTAAGCCAACCCCGCATTCCAAGTATAAATCCAATATGGTCATATGTATATTTTGGTGATATGCTGCTGTAGTCTCTGCTAATATTTTATTTAAATTTTCCTATCTGTACCTCAGTTCTGAGCCCTCCACTCAGCTAAGTTTGGCTCTCTTCAAATAACAGGGAGAAATCTGTTTTCCATTTTATTCTATTCAGGTTTTTTCCTGTTTCTCTGCTTTTGTTTCTACTCTCCTTTGGTCTCTCTCAGCTTCTGTCTAGGTCTCATGAACATCAAAGCAGAGTCTCCTTATGCAAAGTGACTCATCTCTCTTTTAATGTAAAACACAAAATTCATGTCTTTTATAAAAATAAGAAACATGCAATTATTCCATAGCCAGTAAAAAGTAAATTTTCAGTATTTCCTAGCTATCAACTTCAAAGTCTTCATAATAGCCACATGCAAATTAGTTATAAAGAAACAATTTAAATTTTTTTTTTTTTTTTTGCGTTCTGGAAGTATTTTTCTCTGAAGGTTATTTTTCTTTCTCAGGTCTTCTGAAGGACTGCTTTCTCAATGGTTCTCTCAAAAGTATTCATGTTTCTGATTTTTCTACAAATAAAATTGTCCAAATATGAAAGGGGGATGTAACTTATATGTAAATGGAAAAGTGTGTATATATATATATATGTATGTATATATATATATACATACATATATATATATACACACACATATATAGAAAAACTTACATATATATAAATATATATATAAATACTTTTCCATTTACATATATATATATATATATATATATATATATATATATATATATATATATATATATATATGTAGAGAGAGAGAGAGAGAGAGAGAAAGAGAGAGAATATATATATATATAGAGAGAGAGAAAATACTCTTATGGTCTTATGGGGAACTCATTAGTGATGTTCTTTTAATCAGCCTTTGGGAGTTATAATAAGATTTGAGATTTTTTTTTCTGTCTTGTATTTTCCTCGACTTCAGGGGAAAATATATTGGAAAATGTGGTTCAAGAGTAAGGAATGACAGAGTCCAAAGGGTTTTTTAAGCTACATTTCACCTATGCACAGCTTTGCATTGACACTGAAGGAGAAAAGCAGTTGGAGTAGATGAGGTAGATAGAGGAAAAGTCATTGGTAAGGATAAGACAATATTTGAGGTATTTGAGTGTTAAGAATCTAAAACACAGTGGTTCAATTGTCTTTGATGGTAAAAAGAGTTCATAATAGCATTTTTATGGATCTTTTAAAAATTTGATTTATTCATTGTTCTCTTTTCAGTTTTACTGTGACAAGCAAAGTGAACTAAAGATTCTAAAAATTTTACCTCAAAAGTGACACAAAGTCTTTAAGAAATGAGATCCATGATTTGAATATGGCCCTGGAAAGGTATATTTTGTTGAGAAGGAATGGGGTAAGTAAAGGGGCCTGTGAAAGTAGAACAGCACGGCATATTTAAATTATAGGATTATATAAGGAAATTCAGGAAAAAGAGCAAGAAAACATGGCATTTGAGTAAAGATCAGTGGAGTCATAAACAAAAGCCAGAGTATAATACAAAATACTAGTATAGATAGCTAAAGCATTCAGAAAATAGATGATAAATCTGGTATGGATATACCATGGAGTAATAATAAAGAATTTCACTTTTTTATATCCTGAATTTCTCTTTCTTTTCCTCTTCTCCTTTTTCTTCCTCCCCCATTTTTCTCTTTCTTCCTCCCTTTTTCTCATCTCTTTCCTCTCCTTTCTCCCTTCCTCAATCCCCTTCCTCTCTCATGACTTTATTCCTGTCCCCTTTTTGTGTCAATAGTAGAACAGCTAAAGATTTTTCAACTTTCTTTAATGAAGATTTCATCCTTCAAAAAGTATATGAAAAAATGAAGTAACATATTTAATTTTCATTCATAAAGAATAAACTGTTGCAAGGGTAAGAATGATATGATTTTTGGAGGCCCTGTTCCACCTTAGCAGATAAAGGAGAAATGATGGAATGGTTTGGTATGCATTTTAGATTTTGGTAATAGTATATTTCAAAGATTTCAAAGAAAATATGTATATGGGATCCCATGGGATTAAAATTTCATAAGGAATATGGAGAAATGAAAGCTCTCAAGAATGAAATTTGAAGACATAAAAAAAAAATCATTCCTCTAACAAGAAAAAGTAGGAACTATCCAATATATGTTCAAGCTACCTATAAATCAACTTACATTTTATATATATATATATATATATATATATATATATTTATATGCCCCAATTCAGGGCATATTCTATTCACAGAACAGGAAAGTAACCAGAAATCAAATAATAAAGCATTTTGTTTGTTTAAATAATCTTTACATTCTATTGTTCCCTTCTTCTTCTTCTTTCCCCAACAAAATGTAAGCTTCTTGGGGAAAGGAATAGTTTTATTTTGGTTTTGTACCCTCAGTGACTACCACAGTCTACATTGTAGGTACCTAATTTTTTTGGATCAAATTGAATTGAAATGGGCCACACAATATATAAATATATATATATAAAACCAACAAGGGGAAAATGTCATAAAATCTTGCTTAGCTCTTTATAAATTAGTGGGAATTTCCTCTTAGTGACTCCCATACCACCAAGGAGAAAGAATAAATACCCTGAGGAAAATTCATTTTCTAAAACCATTGGAGCTAGCTAACAAAGTTTTTTAATCTGTGGGTTACAACACCACAGAAAGTCAGTAAAAGAATGTGGGAATCATGAAAAATTTGTCAACAGTAAAAGATATCTGATAATTCCAACAAAATTTAATTCTTATGTAAAAATAAACAAGTATATTCATCTCATTAGTATGCAAATTTTCTTTCATTTTTAATAAATATTAAATTTTTATATATACATATACACCAAAGAATTATTTTAAAATAAATTTCTTTATGGTTTATTATCATTAAATATTTGATTTATATGCCTATTTTATATACCAATATTCCCAAGATCACATAAAAAAATTTTTAAGCTAAAAGGGATCACAAGTGGGAAAAAGTTTTAAGAAGCCCTGCTTTAGAGGAGTAAGTTCTTTACCTTCTAACACAACTGGGGAAACTGAAAGGGAGTACTATTTAAACTGATTCTGGAACAGGTCTTTAAGACAGCTCCTTGCTTCCTCAGTTTTCAGTTGCTACAGCTCTGTTACTGCCCATCAATCAACAATTTTTCATTAAGCACAAGTATTGTGCTAAGTACTGGGGTAAATGAGAATAGAACCAAGAACTAAATAATTCCTACTCTTAAAGACCTTCCATTCAAATAAGGAAGAGAAAAAGCACATAAATGAGTATATACAGAAATAATATCAAGAGAATCTACCAAGTAGGGAAATACAAGATAGTTAGGGAGGGCGTGTGTATTTGTGTCAGGGATCAGGGTGAGAATACATAGGCATGGTTTACCATAGTAGGGAAGGAACCTAGGTGGGCAGAGTTGAAGACTGGCAGGGGGATCGTTTGAGGGAACAGGACAGTCTGGAGGAGATGTTAGTGGTTATGATGAAGGTTATATGTAGAGCAACTGACATTGGTAAGAAGGACTATTTCATCAGAAACTGAAAGGATGGAGAAGGGAATTGTGCTAAAGGGTTTTGAGTTGAAAAGAAAAGCCTACAGTTCCAATGATCTTATGAAGGAGAGAGCCATTTGCATCCAGAGAGAGGACTGTGGAAACTGAGTGTGGATCACAACATAGTATTTTCACTTTTTTGTTGTTTGCTTGCATTTGTTTTCTTTCTCTTTTTTTTTTCTTTTTGATCTGATTTTTCTTGTGCAACAAGATAATTGTATAAATATGTACATATATATTGTATTTAACATACATATTTATAACATATTTAACATATATTGGATTACTTGTCATCTAGGGGAAGGGAAGGGGGAAGGGAGGGAAAATTTTGGAACACAAGGTTTTATAAGGGTCAATATTGAAAAATTATCCATGTTTTGAAAATAAAAAGCTGTAATAAAAATAAAAAAATTTTGGCAAAAAGAATGTCCTAAAAGGGATATCATGATGAATGCCCATAATTTTCTAGTAAAGTAAGAGAAAAATCACTCAACTGATATTGAGAATAGGCAAGAAATAAAGTGCTTAAGGAGAGAAAAAAGGTTTGCAATAGTTTTATAATAACAAGAGATAGAGATTCACTGAAAGGAATAAAAACATTGCTTTGCTACAGTGAGGGCCCAGTTTAAGTTGCATAATATTAATTCATTTTGTACTCAATCAGCACAGCTGTATGATTTCCTCTAGCTCTGTTCAGTAACACAAGTAGGAGGAGCAGAAGAGATTTTTCCATCTAGTAGGAGTAATTGAAGAAAGAGATTTGGCAATGATGGTTGAACAAAAAAGAAAGGGACTTGAGAGTAAAGTAAAAAACTAAGTCGGTTAATTAAATGATCACAATTGGGAAGGGGGAAAAGCTTAAGCTTAAGAAAGTATTGATAGAAGGATGGAAGTCAGTATGAAGCAGAAAAATGGGTTTAGGTGGGAGACAGGAAGAAATAGAATGAATAGAAAATTATGGCTAGATAGACAAATGTCAGTTTTTGATAAAGGAAGTGGAACATTTGTGGGTAACAATGGGATGCAGTCTGACTCTGTGTGGGGGTTATCTATTTTTCTTTCTTCCTCCCCTATGTACTTCCCTCCCTTCAGAAATCTAAAAGAAAAAGGAAAAAAAATCTCTGAACCTACAATAAAAGAGACTTAGGTAGAGTTCTGAGCCAATGGCACTTTATTAAATTCATACTTAATTTGTATGAACTCAGGAAGTTTGTATGAATGTATTTGTATGTATCTAATTGTATGTATGTATAACAACATATTGGGTAAAAAGGAGGCAGTCAAAATCGCCTTGCCTGTAAAACAACCACAGAAAATGCCAAATCAAAATTTGAGCAGAAAAGCCACAAAAAATTTTTGAGCCCTGGGTAGCTGAGGAAGACAGAAAGAGGGCTCTGCAACTCTGAGTTGGCCTGGAGTGGGGCAGAAATAGCACAAGTTGTGCAGGTGGCAGCTGCAGCAGTGGCAGTAAGAGCACCAGGAATGGCCAGGGACAACGAGGGGATTCAGCACCCAGTCAGAGATCCCAGGGCATCCCTGTGTTAGCACCGGTTTCACAATCAGACACCATTTGGTAATTCCATAGCCTACTTACCCAGTTCCAGGATAGAGAGGACATAGTTCAGATTGGGAGGACAGTGAGCAGACCTCTCTCCAGATTGCTATCCCTTGGAAGCACCAAAAACCTACAAGTCCCCAGACTGAGCTGTAGAAGCTCAAGCTAGCCACTTACCTCAGAGGGGAGCAGAGTCCAACACTAGCATAAAGTCCAAAGTCAAAAAATAAGTAGGCCAGAAAATGAACAAACAACAATAAAAAGATCCTGATCATTAAAAACTTCTACAGTGATAGGGAAGCTCAAGACAAACTCAGACAAGAAAGAACTGATAAATATAAGTACATAGAGAATAACTTTACCTACCTACCTACATATATATATGTGTGTGTATTTGTGATTAATGGTAGCTATCTCTACAGAGGGGGAGAAGAAAAAAAGAAATTTACATGAATACTTTATTACATATTTAAAAGGAAGAGAAAATTGTACATAAGTTTGCAGTTTCATGTTCAATCATCTTTTTATTATATTTTATGTGGAAATTATCCTTTTATTGTACAAATTAAAAATAAATAAGTGTGAGTGAAAAGAAGATGATAAACAACTTGAAAACACTTTACAAGGAAAGACTCAACGAAAAATGCAAATTGGATACAAACCCAATAAGAATTCTAAGAAGAGGTTAAAGAAATGAATTTTTTTTAAAAGAATAACAAAAAAGCTTATTTTTAAAAATTAAATAAGAGCAGTAGGAAAAAATTGGGGGAAAGAATTGACAGGTTTGTAAGAGGGAGGAAATATTGAAGAAAATAATTCCTTAAAAATCAGAATTGTTCAAAGGGAAAAAGAAATGACAAAGAAAGCTACTCCATAAAAATTATCATCATCATATGGTGAAAGAGGTATAACACTTCACTGAAGAAAATAACTCCTTAAAAATTAGAATTAAGTGGAAGCTAATGACTGTGAGATACCAAGGAACAATAAGACAAAATCAAAAGACTGAAAAAAAATAGATGTGAAATATCTCATAGAAAAGTGACTAACCAGGAAAACATCAAGAAGAGAGAATTAAGAATTACTGGACTGCCTGAAATTCATACTCAAAATAAGAGCCTGCACATGTTTTAAGAAATTATAAAAGAAAACTGTTGAGATATCTTACAACCAGAAGGCAAAGTAGAAATTGAAATAACTCACTAGTCACTTCTTGAAAGAAATAAAAAAATAAAAACTAGAAATATTATAGCCCAAATCCAGAGTTCCCAAATTAAGGAAAAAATATTGTAAGCAGCCAGAAAGAAATAACTCAAATGCCACAGAGCCAAGTCAGGTTCACAAGATTTAGCAGCTACTATTATAAAGGAGTAAAGGACTTAAGAGTATGATTTTCTGAGAGGCAATGGAACTAGAATTATAGTCAAGAAAAACTAAGTATAATCCTTTGAGGCAAGGGGAGTGGGAAATGAATATTTTTTAAATTTATGTTTATTTTAAAAAGTTTTTTATTTTCAAAACACATGCAAAGATAGTTTTCAACATTCACCATTGCAAAACCTTGTGTTCCAAATTTTTTTCTCCCTCCCTTCCCTCCACTCTTAGATGCCAAATAATCCAATATATGTTAAACATGTGCAATTCTTCTATAGATAGTTCCACAAACATGTTGCACACACAAAAAAAATCAAATCAAAGTGGAAAAAAATGAGAAAGAAAATAAAATACAAGGAAACAACAACAAAAAAAGTGAAAATACTATGCTGCAGTTCACACAGCCCTCTTTCTGGATGTAGATGGGTCTCTTCATCACAAGATCACTGTTGAAAAGAGCCATGCCCAGCAGTTGATCATCACATAATCTTGATGCTGTGCACAATGCTCTCTTGGTTCTATTCATTTCATTCAGCATCAATTCACATAAGTTTCTCCAAAGCTCTCTGAAATCATCCTGCTGATCATTTCTTATAGAATAATATTAAACTTTACATTTATTCCCTTTAAACTTCATCTTAGCTTTGATCTAACGTTCTAGCTTGTGAAGATTATTTTTAGTCCTGTAAATTGCTAATTAGCCATTCTTTCCAGATTTGGGTCAACTGCAAAATTAATAAAGATTCCATCTCTGCTTTTACCCAAGTTATTGACAAAAATATGCTATTTGGTCCTGTGCACAGACCACAAATAAATCCCTGGAGCTTCTCCTTATAGACTTCCTGCCAGGATAACATAGAAACATTAATGACTATACTCTGAGTCTGACCATTCATCCAGTTTTGAATTATACTATAGTTTAGGCTACATCTCTTCATTTATTAAAAAAGAATAGCATAAGATACTTTATCAAATTCTTGCTAAAATCTAGGTAAAGTGAATGTAGTAACCTTATCAAAAAAATAAAAGCAGATTAGTCTGACATAAATCTTTTCTTCATCTAGATTTGCCAACTTTTTGTGATAGCTATTTTCTTTTCTGTATGTTCATTAATCATTTTAAAATAACTTTTCTAGAATTTTGCCAGAAACTGAAGTTCATTAGTCTATAGTTTACAGGTTAAATTGTCTTCTCTAATTTTTTTCCTCCTAGGATGGGTCCTATGAATGGAACTAAAAATGTTAAAGTTGTTTTTTCATTAGTTTTTTTTCAAGAATCTATTTAAAGAGCATAAGAGCAGTGTGTTAAGCTGCCCAAAATATTTTGATGATGTCTAATCTACCAAGTAAAGAGTCTGGATTTATAATTCATCATTGCAAAAACAGTAACAGTGGAAAGTTAGTGTCAGTAGTAATACATAGTGGAATTCTGATGAAGATTAGTGATTACCCAGAGGTGATGCAAGTAGAAAGCAATAAAATTTGACTTCAAAGTTGAAGACAATTAGACTTATTTACTTACATTAAATCAAGCCTAAGCCCAGGTGATACAAAAATCCTCCAATAACTGCTGGGAGGGGTGAATGACTAACACAGGACTTTGCTCAAAGTTCATACCAATATTGCAGGAAATCTTTAAATATTGTCTAGACCACAAGTTCATAAATTTAGAACTAGAAGGGACCTTTAAAAGACATTACTTTGTTTTACAGATAAGAAAACTGAAATAGAGTAGTTGGTCACACAGCTAGTATCCTAAACTGGATTGAACCCAAATCCTGCTGATTCTATTATACTTAAGTCATTGATAGGAGCATTTTTAGTAAAGGAAAAAGCTATTTAAGTTGCTTCAAGTTCAAATATATTTCTCCCTCTGGAATTGGCTTTAAGATTACGTCCAGAGAAAGAATTATGGAGTCTGAATGCAGAAAGAAACATGCTATTTTCACTTTTTTTTTTTGTCTGAGTCTTTTTTTTTTTAACAACATGACTAATGTGTAAATACATTTAACATGACTGTACATGTATAACTTATATCAGATTACTTGCTGTCTTAGGAGAGGGGGTTGGCAGGGAGAAAAATTTATAGTTCAAAATCTTACATAAATGTTAAAAACTAATTTTACATGTAATTAGAAAAAATTAAAGTTTTATTAAAAAAATTAAAAGACTAGGGTTTATTATATAAAGGTAAACTACAGAGAAACTTGGCACTAATCAGATTTTGGAAATTCCTTGACTAAATTTGAAGTCATACACTTCAAGTTGACTACAAGAATTATTGGGTCAAAACTACTAATGAAACTTATTCACAGAAAAAAATGATCCAAGATTATTGCACATTCCACCTCACTGAAATTTCTCCTGAATTCCCATTTTAGTTAAATTTGGGAAATGGAATTTGCAAGCATAAATGGCTGATTCCAAAGAACCAGTTTTCTAGGCAATTGATTGATTCTGATCAACTATCAGGTAACTGTTAAGTTTTATAAGAGTGGACAACTGGACTTGGATATCCCAATTCAAGTGGCACAAACTCCAGCTGTCTTTCTAAATAAGCCAATCATGAGTTTTCTCAGCATCTAAGGTTTTGGTAATGTTTCTCATACCGTATGTTCAGTTCTTTTTTGCTCTAAGTGTTCACACAAGCCTTAATATTTTTCTGCATTCTTGTCATCAATTATATTATTATGTAATAATTATTATATGGCAGTTTGCTCAACTTCTCTTAATTATTGGGCAAACATTTTGTTTCTAGGTTTTTGACACCACAAATAATGTGGGCATGTATGTAGTTATACATATTTACCTTTGGAGACAGAGATTGGGAAAGAAGAAATCATTTAAATACCTATTTTATGTCAGGCAATGTGTTAGACACTTAACAAAAATCATTTCATTTGATCCTCACAAAAATTCCAAAGTTTTAAAATTGTGCTACAATTATCTCCATTTTAAAGGTGAGGAAACAGAGGCAGGCAAAGGCTAAGTGATTTTCCCAGGGTCACACAGTCAGGAAATGTCTGAGGCTGGATTTTTAATTTAGGTGTTTCTAACTACCAGACCCAAGACTCTATAAACTGTATCAACTAGATGCTAGTAAACTATTGTACTATAGTTGACTGTACTGAAAAATATTTCCTAATCACTTCAGATGTCTCTAGATGTATACTCCTTCCTTTGGGCAAAAGGGCTAATTTAAGAAAAAAGGTTCCATCAGAGAGATAAGAGACCTTCTCACTTGGAGATATTTCCCAAGTTACTTTTTTTTAATTCCCCCCGATTTTGCAGGAGCTGCATCTATAATTAGCAATTTAAAGAAGTCTTGACCAAAAGTCACTTATGTAGGTGAAAAAGTTTCTTTGTTCCTGTGGGGTTCCACCTCACTCATACTTATGAAATTAGCAAGGAGGACAGAGAGAATTAGGTAATTTTTTCATCATGAGAGCTATAACGAGATAAGTGCTTATTCACTCTATGTTGGAAGGAGAGAAGAACAGAAAGGTTGTTAGTAAACAGATGATCAAAAAATGCATAAATACTTGAAAAATGCAAAATAAAGTAAAATATCATACTTTTAGGGGCAGAATGGCATGACGTCTAGACCAGACTTGAGAGTGAGTCCAAAAACACGAGTTCAAATACCAATTCCTACTTACTTATTACGTGACCTACGGGCCTTTCCTAACTTGTTTCCTCATTTTTTAAAGGGAGGATGGTGGACTAAATGATATCTAAGGTCCCTTGCAGATCCAAATCCATCCAGTTAAAAAGGAGTAAACTTCCAATGTGGAAGGTCCCTTGCAGATCCAAATCCATCCAGTTAAAAAGGAGTAAACTTCCAATGTGGAAGATACCATACACAATCAGTGACAATCAGGACTTTGCATAGTCCTCTCTCACTTAATTCCAATTCACTTGCAATTTGTGATCTCCTCCTCCACATCATGATCCTCTTCCAGAATGAAGGATAAACAATAACAATCAGTTTTGTATAATGGTCTTTAGGAATGTTCTAGGCAAATGCTATTTCAAAACAAAACAAATAAAAAAAAAACTTTTAAGATATTTTGAAACTAATTTTAATATTTTAATTTAATTTTTCTAAGACCATGGGAGCAAGTCATGAATCTTTTTCCAAGTAGCTTGGAATAAGTCATTCATGAAAATTTCTTGACAATCTTTAGCCTGGAAAAAAAAAAAGGCAAGACTGAATCTATGACAATAGTGAATATTAAAAGGGCAAAGAAATATAAAATATGAACTGAGAACTTGCTAAATGTAGAATCAAATTTTGATGTACTGTACATGATTTTTCAAAATTTCCTTTAACAATTATGGCATCTCTTTAGAAAATCTCTTAATTCTATACTAATATCCCCATAACAAGTATTTGAAATAGACCAATGTCTAAGTGTTATTATTTTTATATACCACTACAAAAGCAAAACATTAATCAATAATCATTTATTAAGCATCTATTATTTGACAGGTACTGGACACATTTGATTTCATAATTAAGTGGTAGTCTTGAATTATGACTAAGGCTTTTAATTTTAACAGCTAAAGCAATTTGAGAATTCTAGTTCTGATTTACTCATCAAGGAAAAGCTATTTATTAATGGCCAATTTTTCTTCTCAACCTGACTGGCTGAGGCTTCCCATATCTAGTCAAAGTAAAATATAATTTTTCTTATGGCATTTAATATTGCCATGAAGCTAGGTCTGTAGAGAAAAAAAATTGACTTGGTTTCAATAGCATACTTTCAAAAAAATGGTTCTGTTTTGAGGTAAAGAATGGAACGTTTTCAGACATTAATTCATATTTGAAATCTCAGGAACAGTAATTTAAAGTACTAAATGGATATTCTATAAATTGCCCCTTCCAACATAGTTTCAATACTATGCTTGCAGCATGCTCCTTTAACTTTTGCTTATAAGACAAGATCATTAGAGCTTTTGCTATTCTGGATTAGAACCTACAGAGACAAATGCTGGAGGGGATGTGGGAAAACTGGGACACTGATACATTGTTGGTGGAACTATAAACAGATCCAACCATTCTGGAGAGCAATTTGGAACTATGCTCAAAAAGTTATCAAACTGCATACCCTTTGACCCGGCAGTGTTTCTACAGACTGGGTCAGTATCCCAGAGATATCATAAAGGAGGGAAAGGAACCCACATGTGCAAAAATGTTTGTGGCAGCCCTTTTCATAGTGGCAAGAAACTGGAAACAATGGATGGCCATCAATTGGAGAATGGCTGAATAAATTGTGGTAAATGAATGTTATGGAATATTATTGTTCTACAATAAATGATCAGCAAGATGAATGCAGAGGGGCCTGGAGAGACTTACATGAAATGATGCTAAGTGAAATGAGCAGAATCAGGAGGTCATCATACATGGCAACAAGACTATATGACAATTCTGATGGATGGTGACTCTTCAACAATGAGATGATTCAAACCAGTTCCAATGATCTTGTGATGAAGAAGGGAGCCATCTACACCCAGAGAGGATCATGGGAACATATATAAATATATAACTTTATATATATATATATATATATATATAAAATGCAATGCAATAATATAACATTTTCATCTTCTTGTTTGCTTGCATTTTGTTTTCTTTCTCAATTTTTTTCCTTTTTGATCTGATTTTTCTTGTAACAGCACATTTGTGGAAATACATATAGAATTGCACATGTTTAACATATATTGGATCATTTGCTATTTAGGGGAGGGGTTGAGAGGGATGGAAAAAAAATTAAAACACAAGGTTTTGTAAAGGTGAATGTTGAAATTTATCCATGTATATGTTTTGAAAATAAGAAACTTAATTAAAATTAAAAAAAACAAAAAACAAAACCAGTGGCACCATAGAAAAAAAAATAAAGAACCCATATAGAAAATCTTCCCCAAACTTTATTTGGCAAAGCCAAAACCAACAATATGAATACTTTTTTTTTTTTTTGTGGAACCTTGCTCTTTTAACATGATATTAAACAAAAAATTATTCACAATTTAAGGAAATGGAAAATGTTTGTTTTTGGCAGATTTGGAGAAAAATTTCAATTGATATATTAGTTTGTAGAAGACATTTACTAGCAATATTAGTATTATCATACACCTCCCCAGACTACTGGTCCTGATTCCAAACCAGCCTTCAATAATCAGTTAAGGAGGCAATTCCTATGAAGAAGCCAGTCACTTTTAATGTCACCTGCAGAACAGGAAAGCCAACACAGATAAATCATCTTGAGAAAGAAGGCAAATTCCAGGCATAAAACCACCACTACCACCACCATGGGCACCTTCCTCTTAGACCCAAATAGACAAAATCCAGGATCTTGAACCCAAGAACCTTGAGAAGAGGAATGCTTCTAGTTCAGTGCCCCAAGCCCCTTTCCCACAAAAACAGCCCCTGTGCAGATGGAACTTGGCCACGGCAGCTACAGTTACCAAAGACCCAGAAAGTTAAAGATCTTATAACCAAAATCCTTGGCATTGTCAAATTGCTCAACATCAAAACCAGATATGATTCATCAGTGGAAGTGCATATTAGAGGTACTACCACTTGATTTGCTTCTGCACATTTGCCTTTTGATCTGACTTGTAGCTGAAATCTTCCATGTGTGGAGTTTCCCATTAGATAGTTGAGAGCAGGGACTAACTTCCTTTTCTATTTGTAACTCCAGGGTTTAGCAGTGCTTTGCACAAACAAAGCATTTGATATTTCATTCAAAATCACTGGAAGTAAGCAAAAATTCACTTGAAGCATACTGCAGGGGAAAAAAGGAATATATCAATTATTTTACGTACTAAAGCATATTACTAATTTGACAGATTCTTTTGTTCACATGTGGTGGTTTTATTTCATCTCTCATCTAAAAATGTTATTTCTGTTGAAGGACTTATCCTTTCAAGTTACCCACATTCGGGTCTTGTCACCTTTCACCTGAATAATTCCAAAAGCCAACTTTCTGACTCATTTCACACCAATAATCCTCTATATAGATACAAAAGTCATTCCTAAAATGCAAGTATGACTGTCACCCACTATTCAAACTCCAATAATCTTCGTTGATAAGAGTACGGGTTTATTGTGTGCTAGGCACTAGATGCTAAGTACTAGAAAGGCAAAAACAATTTTGTCCTCTACTCCAAGGATAAATATTTTAAAAAGTTGACTATTTGGATGCATAGTAAAAATTATGAATTCCATGGAGCACTTTATTAGGACTTTCTTTCAAAAGTTTAAATACACAGAATAATCAAAAGAAAGCACATTAATTTCTCTGAAGAACTCATGCATTATAACTAGTTAACATATTTTCTTAAGATCATTATCCAGGAAAAAGTATTGATGGAGAATTAAGGATCACTGAAATATAAAGGAATATTTCTTGAAATAATGATATCACTAATTAGCTCTGGGATTTGAATTGTAAAATATTGCCCTATTCAAGGGGAAAAAGAAAATGAAATGACATCAAACTTGCTAAATAGGTATTGTTTATTAAGGCTTGTATTCTCCTAGAGGAAAAAAGTTAATCTGATGTCCATTACTCCATACAGGCAGTAATAGTTTAGAGACAAGTTATATGGTCTAAATACAAGTCTAAATCATACAGTTTAAACTTTAACTTAGAGGATCTTTTGGAGTAAATATTTTCAGAAGATATTTGCTTTCTAAGGTAGTAAAGATCCTCTACAATAAACACGTGCAGTGGGCTAAAGCAACAGGCATGAGCATCATTTTCATGCTTAATTCCAATTCCATTTGGTGGATAGTTCTTCAATGGTTCCCTCATTCCACAAAAACATGACAGCAAATTGAGTTTTTAAAAGTTTTTCTTTTACTCATCCAACAGAAAGAAAATTAGACATATACACTGTCAATTTTAAACATTTGAGGCATAATCCATCATACTTTCCATTCTATTAGTTCCTACGTTAAAGCTCAGCATTATTGGTATAAAAACTTAAAATGGCATTAGGATTTTCGAGTAAGGAATAAGGGGAAAAATTTTTAAATGTCTGCAATAAACTAAGAATACCTGAAAGCTGGACCAGGTTTAAAACACATTTTTAAAAACCCTGCAGGTTGATAGCATCACATCATTATATTAAGCTATATATAAACAATAAAGCAATTATGGCTGAGAGAAAGTAATATTCTCTGCAGGATATGGTATAACAAATGCACTCAAAAAGCTCTGGTTAACAGAACCTGAAAGGGATTCTTTTGTGTTAAAGAAATCTAAACCGTTTCCCATAGCATGTGAAAACTTAAAATTTAATTTTCCCCCATTAAGTAGAAAAATCAAACTGACAATCCTGACTTTTTAGAAGTATAATCACAGACAAAATAAATGGCATAACATCTGCACAAGTGATCTGATTTACCTTTTGATTTCAGTATTTTTAAGAGAAAGTATTTTAATAGAATGTTTTACATGACAAAACAACGCATAGTTTCTTGTCTGTCATAAAACTGTAAAAGGGGAGAGTATACGAAGGCTCATATTTATAGACATATAAAATTACTGTAAATATAAGAAAAGGAACATAATTTTTGCCAAAACTAAAAAAAAAAAAAAAAAAAAAAAAAAATCTTTGGGAAGCATTAGGCCCATCTTTTTTTTTTTTTTTTTGTTTTGCAAAGGATGTTTGTCTAATAGTTCATTAGGTCAGTCTGATTATTAATGGCTGACTTAGAAAAATACAACTTTATTAATGGGATCTAAGAGCATTTTACATAGAAAAAATACAAATTAATGCAAATTCATCTGGGCAAAAAAAAAAAAAAAAAAAAAAAAAAAAAAAAAGCTACAAAGTAATTAAAGATGCAACAACTTAATTTCCCCTGCATGAGAAGATGCACTGGAGCTGAAAGCTTTAGTCAATCCTGATGCCTAGATTCAGCACCAGCATGTTTTAGTTGTTTTTCGTTGCTGAGTTTGTGAACAGTTCTAGTTTATCTTTATTCTTATTGTTTGTTTCGATTCTGTCGTTCCTATAAAAAAGAAAATAAATGAAGGTTAAACACATTATATATTATTTACATATACTTTATAGGTCTTTTAAAAAGGTAAAAGATAAAGTTCACCCATCATGACAAAATTTACCTACCATATTATCAAAGTTTTTACCCAATGCATGCCTAAAATTACAGATTCTCAATGTATCAAGCTATAAAACTGCATTTAAAGCCAAGTTAAAAGTAGCGATATTGGTCAAATCAGATTAGTTTTTCAGTTAAACAAACTGTTTCCTTTTAGTTTGCTCCCATCAAAAGCTCTTTCTATAAGCAGAAATATGTAATATTTCCAGTTAAAATAGTTATTTACTTAAATAATCAAGCTTTTAACCTGAATTATCTGATTAAATGAGTGGCATTTTGCATGGGAAAAACACTAAGATTATTTGTACCCATAAGAGCTGCTAATGCTGCAGAGAAATTAACATTTCCATTCAACATATATCCACTCTCACTTTATTCAGTTTACTTCCATTATAAAGAGAATGCCAATTTACATTCTCTTTGAACAGGGACAATTTTATTGTCAAAGTATAACGAGTGAGTTTTGGGGTAGTCTAGAAACAATCTTAATTTTTGCTTAGCATGTTCTGCACAGAATTAAGCAAATGAATAAAAATTCAATTCCAAAAATAAATTTATGAATACTCAGAAAAAATATTTCTTGCACACTTCCATTTCCAAGAATGAAATTGCTAATCATGATATGTAAAGCATATGCTAACAGAAAAAAATCTTAAATTTTAATTTCTATGTACCTAAAATATACAAAAACCCCCAAACAGCTTGTTAAAATCTAATTTAAACAACACACAAGTCTTCTGTTAATTTCAATTATTTAATTGAAAATATTCTTTATTCTGCCTTATCTGGAATTTATTATACTGGGATAAAGTAATAGCTCACATATGTACGAAGGTTTTAATTTCCTCTAATTTCACCTCTTAAAAAAAAAAAATGAAAAAAATTAACCAAGTCTAGATGATGAGAGCAAAATAATTATGTTTTACTTACTGCTACATTTCTCTGAGAAATAAAGTCATTTCCTCTTATAAAACCAATGGCTCCTTTCAAAGCAAACAATTCCTTTTTTCTCCCTTCCATTATTAATAACCTCCATGTTGACAATGTATAGCTTTTCCTTTTTGTTACATAATGCCCCATTCAAATTTTATGATTTTTAATATCTCATATTCATTTAACACAAATAATCATCACAAAATCATTATTGCAATAAGCAGTTAAGTTTCATCTCCTCTTTATAAATAGAAGTTAACAAAAGAAGATAGTTTGTTCAACCTTACTTTGTTAAATATTCAACAATGAACTCATCAACTGCTTACTCTTAATTTACTTTCTCTTGCCCTTGCCTTTATACAGTTTTCAGTCAAAAAGTTGTTATCCTGAGATTAGTCTTTTTATTTATATGAAGATGATCCCATCTGCTCTGGATTGGTTTATGTCAACATGTGAATGACGAATTTTTGGTTCAGTTTTATATTGAGCTGAACACTCAAGTTTTCAATAACCTAAATCCAATATGATTGAAGATAATCCAAGAGACACGATGTTTTTTCAGGTAAGTAACTGTTTGTTAAATTTAGAACCTGGTGGCTTTACTAAGGATTTAAACATAATTTCAAAGTTGAATTTCTTCGATTTACAGCATTAGAGCTGAATGCTTCATATAATTTTAGAGTAACCTTAAATTTATGTTCACTATGTAATTTATGAACTGTGTCCTTCAAACACTCAAAACTGAAATTTTTGAAACTTTTAAATCATTATTAGAAGGCACAAAATTAATTTTAAAGCAAAACCAAAACTCAAGTACATGGGGTACTTCCAAATACCATTTGAATGCAGTGGGTAAAATTAAATAAAAATTCTACCAAAATTTTAAAACCACAATGAGAATTAATTTTCCTTGCTTCAATTATTTCACTTCTGCTTACTCCACATTTAAGAATGTATTTGAATGAATTTACTAGAAATTCAGTGATAAAATTTTAGAAAACCAAACCAAATTTAAATCCAACATAAAAATGTCAAACTCAGTTCTAAATGAAATCTTTAAACTGATTATGTTATCTAAAATATACATATAGTGCCTTAATTTCCAACATACATTCTAAAAAGTTCAAAAGATATTTATATCATGTGGTAAAATTGCTGAATGTTTCTGAGATGAAAAACCCTGATTTAAGCTTTCTGAGAATATTAACAAGCAGTTTTTGAAAAATAAGCTTATTAGGTAATTCTTATTTATCTGTTCTAACAGGGCAGTGGAACCGATAATTTGAGGGGGAGAGTATGATTAGATTTACCTTACTGATTGTGCTTAATTAGGATAATATCAAAATTAGTTTGCATTCTGTGACACACTGAAGCAACTAGAAGTACAAGGTATTGCTAACTTCTGCAGTAAAGGAGACAGTTTATTAAAATAAATAATAAAGGCTGACCTAAATTTTCAGGTTTAACAAAAGTAAGTGTAAATCATGAGGAAATAATTGAACTTCTCTGAGACTTTAAGCTTTGTAAACATTAAAAAACTACATAAATACATACTATTTTCATATCAAGCATACATATGTAACATATGCATGTACTTCTGTGTGTGCGTGTATAGTACCTTTTCACCTGAAAAGCTACAAGAATTAAAAAAAAAAAATTACACAATTTCATCAGATTTCACATCTTCAGGTTAGAAAAGGTAAGAGTATTAGCAGAGCCATTTAACAGAAATAAACTAAGATGTAGCTTTTAAATGACTTGGCCAAGGTCACACACGGATGAAATGATTTTTGACTTGTAGTCTACATAAAGTCTCTCCCAGCTTCCATTTTTTTTTAAAATAAAATTATGAGAGCTCTTTTCCTTCAATTAAAAAATTATAATAAAGTCTCCCGATTTGAGTATCATATAGCACCAATAATAACCATCTTTTTGAGCTACAGTTGTTAGCTATTAAGAGTTGAAAGGGACTATATAGGCTAAGTTCCACCCTTTCAAACTACACTTTATTTCAAATGGAATAGTGATATGGAAGCTACTAAATGGATTTCATTTTAAAAAAACTGTCCTTTTCATATTATTTCTTTACTATAAACACAAATACCTTGCAAGTACTCAACAACTCAGATATAAAAAAAAAAAAAAAAAGGAAACTATCAATTTTATTTAACTTGTATATATGTTTTTCTTAAAATAAAAATTTAAAAATGTGTTATCCTTGATGTCAGGGATAGCTTGATCTAATAGGACTTCCTTTAGTAGACTGCCCATACCTGAAAAATTAAGCCTGAAGATTGGAGACAATCACACATGAATGACTATACTACATCACCAGCATGTCACTTTGCTTGCTCATGGACCCCAGCTTTGATCATCCATGCAGTCTTATCCTAAAAATTATTCAAACATATTAAAGCTATTTTGCATAGCACAATCATTTTAGTCATTTAATCCCATGTTTCCCTTATAACAATGGAAATGAATTAGATTAAAAAGTAGATGAACAAATGAGAACTCTTAATTGATGAATGGAGAAGTGTTTAAAAAAAAAAATTAACTATTATTCAAATTAGAACAATAGAAAAAATAAAGGCCACACAAGGAAATAAAAATTCCCATTCAAATTTACATTCCATTCCAAAATTTTGCAAGGAAAAAAAAAAAAAGAAATATTTAAAATAAATATGATTAGCCAAGGAATGGAGAAATGAGAGCGATCTGTTACTCATGAGCAAGTCTACTTATGGCATTAAATAGTAAAATAGTCCAGTTCAAATTCTGTTTTAAAATCTTCATCTGCTTTGACATGGATCAAAAAAAAAAAAAAAAAAAAAAAAGGCACTATCTCCCCACATATACTTATATTCAAGCCCAAGAAAACCTCAAATTTATAATCAAAATGCTTAAAAAGCAAAGTACATTATCATTTTTCTCAACATTCGAAATAAAATGGCTAAAAATCCAAACTGAAATAACTTAGTTTTATAAATTACTGTCTTGTGAAAATGTCTAGCAAATTCCTAGGAGGCAGTTCTCCATAAAACTTAAGCTACCACATGATTTTTTTTTTCCCTATTTGTACTTTTGTACTAGAAGAGTAATAGGTCAACTACTGGATTTCTATGATTATTAAACCAAAGAGAACCATCAACTCTAAGTTTGCCATTACAATATCTAACATTTCCTTGACTTTTCTATTTTCATGACTTGTATTTTAATACTTCAAAGATCTGTAATTTCATCAGTGTGGAAATGCTCTCCACTGATGCAGATCACAACCACTCTAAAACTTCAATGGTGTCGAGTTGCTGTGGCAGTAAAAAAAAAAAAAAAAAAAAAAAAAAAAATTCCACCTGTGGCCAACCTGGTAATTTTCAAGATTATAGTGCTCAAATCTGAATTACTCATACCAACAATTACATTATAATTTCCATTTCTATCCTTCTCCCCGCTTTAGACGGCATATTTATATCTTTTCTGAAAACTAAGAAATTAAATACAAATTTACCTTGCGTACTACTTCTTCTTCTTCTTGGCGCTTTTCATAATGAGAAAAATCATCAAAGATGGAGGTTGTGTGCTTGTAAGTGGAAATAATTTTAAGCACTTGTTTAGCTTTTTCTAAGGGTACCTCCTGTGTGTCACGGGAGTTTGTAACTGGTTTGTTGTCATTATTCTCCAGTCTGATGTGTCGAAGTTGGTTGTTGGGCACATCCTTGACAAAGATCCACTTGACATCAAATTTCCCCTTCCATTTGTCCTGAGACCAGACACCAGCACTAGTGCCATAGTCTACAGGTGACTTCATCTCTGCTACTCCACAAAAATGTCCACTACCATTGACACTGAAGAGCAAATAAACAGGACCCTTACTGTTCATAGAGCGAAAAGCACTGTCCAAACGTTTGTTTCCATGTTCTGTGCTACACCAAATGGAGTATTTAATGGAACGGTGAATATCATCCTCAGAATAGCTCTTTATTATGAACACACGTCCATTTTTAAGGTTCCAATCAAATTCTTTAGGGTTATAACTATGGGCAGCTTTCAGTTTTTCAAGGACAGGGTGTGATTCTCCACTTGGAACAGAATTAGTTTGGGCATTTCCAGTAGAGCTGCTATCGCTACTGGTTCCTCCACTTTGTCCAAAAGCTGCATTTCGGTTTCGAGGGGCTACCCAGCGATTTGGGGGTGGTTGCTGAGGGTTCTGATACTGTGTCTGGGCCAAAGGAGGAGGCTGAGTTGGAATAGGCTGAACAATCTGCTGTTGTGGCTGTGGGAGAGACTGAGGTGATGGAATCTGTTGGGGAGCGGGAGCCTTGCTCACAGGCCCTTTATTGTCCCAAGTACCAATGTCCATATTATGTTTTATAGGTGGTGGAGGTAAAGCACCTCCAATTATGGGTCCACTTTTTGCTTTCATTTTAGGTTGTGGTTTTGCAGGTTTGCTGGCAATGGCAGCCCAAGATGTTGGTTTTGAAACTGGTAAGTTTACACTTGATCCACCATTACCAGAAAGAGCACCAGTCATTACAGCACTGTTAACAGATCCTACTGTTTTAACTGCAGATGTTGTCACATCTCCACCAATCTTAAGTCCAACCATTCCCTGCTCAATGCTATTCATTCCAGGTGCTTTGTTTAAAGTGTCATTATGAAATCCTGTCTGTCCATCAACAATAGTACCACCCAAAGAACTGGGTGGGTAACTATAACTGCTTCCATAAGCTGAACTTTGAGTCTGTTGTCCTTGGGATCCACTTGTTCCCCATGCTGAAAATGCAGGGTTTTCTGGGAAAAAGTTAAACCTGTGTTGATAGATATTGTTTCCCAGACCCCCAGGTTGTCCAAAAACAGCATCATGCATGAAATGATGGTCGCCATTACTAAGCTGTCCATAGGTGGTGAGATATGGAATAGGTGGATCACCACCAGTAGACCATGGTGCTTCACTGAGTGAGTAAGGAAATCCAATAGATGGTGGATAGTAACTGGAAAGGTAGGGATCAGTCATTGAGGGATAGCTATTATTCTGTTAAAGAAAATCAAAATTATTTTTAGAGTTAGGTCTGTATTTATAAAAATATAAAGAATTTCTTAAAATTATGAGATTAATTTTCCTTTTTAGAATGCTACACTTCGTTTAAACCACATATCAACTAGAGCTTCATATTGGGTAAGGTTACTAATTTATTATCAAAATAGCTATCAATGGCGTATTAAAAACTAAAGGTTTATTTAAGAATGACAAGATTTTTAAGGCAAATTTGAGAATTCAAACATTTCAGATCAATCTCAAAGTACAAAGCAATTTCATTTATAATTATTTATTTTAAATTAAGTTACAGCTAAGCTATATTAAAAAATAATGCCTTACTTTAAAATTAAATATTTTATTTAGTTCAACCAATTACATCAAAATGTACTTAAAACATACTTCATCTCTACACTAAAATCCTTTTTGCCCTTAACTTTCAAGGATGGAGCCAGGGCTATCTTTTTATAGTCTTTAACAGTGAAATTTACAGAATCCATTACTTCAGATAGGACATACTTAAGTGCAAATAGCTCCAAAAAAGAATGAGTTTCATCCATGATGGATTCCTTAAAATTTATTAACAAAAATTAGAATATTTTGAGGGCATCTTTCTAAGCTAAAATCAACCAGGAAGATGATTATAGTTTTGCATTACTTGACAAAGAATCAAAGTATCAAAGAAATAATATTGGCCTGGAAGGCAACAAATACAGTGGGAAGAACAAAGGGCTTACTTAGATTATTTTGTTTGAGTCCTAGTACTGCAATTTAGTAGTCATATGCCACTATGTACACAGTGCATTGAACACAGTATTGAGCAAACTATGCATAATATAGGTCTATAACATGCAATTTTTTATTATTTTATAAAAGAAACAGGTCAATTCCTATTATGCCAGACCACTAGGCCAAGTTTCTGTGGTCAGCAAACTCTTGTAATCCCTCTTTTTGTTATCACCTCTCCCTTTCCCTCCAAATCTAAGGAAGAGAAAAGACAGCAGATACTCAAATGTTCTACAAAGGCCCATAATATTGATCATACCCATTTTATTAGCTTTCACATATCCAAGTAAATCAACCTTCCAGAATTACTGAATCTGAACATATTTTAAGGATCTGTTTGAAACTTAAGTCTTTCTCAGGCATTATAAAATCTGATGTTATGATCCCATCTCTTCTTCTTATCCCAACCACTATTAATGGCTAATATTTATATAGCACTTTAACTATGTGCCAGGTACTGTGCTAAATGTTACATATTATCTCGTTTGTTTTTCACAACAACCCTGGGAGGTAGATTGTATTATGACCCCCATTTTACAGATGAAGAAAACTAAGGAAAACAGAAGTAAAGTGACTTGCTCAGATTCACTCAGCTAGTAAGTGTGTGTGCTTGAGGTCACATTTGACCTCAGATCTTCTAACTCCAGGTCCAGCACACCTAACATTCTATTCATTGCACCACCTGTCTATCACACCATTTTGGTATTTAATATTTGGTAAACCCTAAGTAATCATATCAGTGGCTTCCATTCTGCCTTCATGCTAGGTTTAGAAATTCTGGCTTATCATACAATGAATGGAAAATACAGTTGTTTTTTTTTTTTTAAATTTATCACAAATGATTACATGTACCATTTTTTCTTAAGAGGTAGGGGATTATCAGACTAAAATCAATATGTTAACTGGGTTTTCTGAATTTAAAAACAATCTTTGTTATAATATAAGGGAGAGAATGGGAGAGGAAGAAGGAGTTAGTATATTTATCCAAATGAATGCAAAAATAAAAATAAGAAGCATCAATAATATTTTTACAATTCTGCTTCAAGACAAACTCTTACTAATTTTCTTTTTCCTAGACATTACTCAACAAGCAAATTGAGATTTTACTTAACAGGAGACCAAGAGTAGACTCATTTATTCTTTATAAGATCCTCCAGTTCCTCCAGACAATCCAAGATAATCAAGTTTTTCCTCTTTCTACTAAAACTACACCCTTTACATTCCTACTGTGATCTGTTCTTTCAAGATTAAGTTCTCTTCCAAATGCCAAATTCACTCCATGATTAAGACACATGTCAATACAATGTACTCTCAGATGCAACTGTAATGATGAATATTCATACACAATTTTGAAATGTAAAGAAAGACAGGATGGCAAAGTAGAATGAACACTGGATCTAAAAGTCAAGGATTTGAGTTTAAATCCTTTCTACTTTAGTACTTGTGTGACCAATGGCAATCATTTTGCTATATGCCCAAGGTTCTTTTCTAGCCAATAAAAAAGGACATGGAATTGATGATCTTGTACATTTCTTTTAATTTTAAATCCCATTTTCCTAACTGGAGGGTCATTTTAAAAACCTGATTAACAGTAATAAACTGTGACCAGCATAGAAGAAGGGACTTGTTTGTAGCAATGGCAAAGACTGAAACTAATCCACAAAATAGTCTTAACAAACTTAGTGAGTGGATTAGAAGCAAAGAAAAGATAGTAACTGAATTTAACAAAACTAAAGTCTCAGAATAATAGCTGCTTGTGACATATATTTAAATCTTGACTGGACTGAACTGCAAATCAAATCCAACTCTATGTGCAAACACCACATATAAACACTATAATGCACCATTACTTTTACCATAACCACTAACTTAATATAGTTGAAATTTCTCTACACTCCGCCACCGCCCCCCCCACTTCTTAAATCACTATCTTTCATCTCTGACAATAGGGATTTAAATAAAAACTCTTTATGTGAAGTTATTTTTTTTTTTATTTATTCCTTCCATCTCTCTACCTCATAGAAATTTTATTAAGTCCATGTGCCCATCTTTTAGAATCTAAACTCCACTAACCATTGTTAGGCTGGAGAAGCCATTTAGGGCTTCTTCCAGACAAAATTCCTTAACTGTCTTTATAACATTATAAATCATTACTGAACTTCATCTTTGTTACTTTTGAACTCCTAACAAAGATCTTTCTTTGCTCAATCAAAGTCCACAGATCAAAAATTAATTTCAAGAATACTAAATAGGGTTAAGGTTAGTAGCCAACATCTTAAAGACAGCCAAATGTGGATGGATAGATATGCGAGCACACACAACACACACACAAACACATGTAAACAAGCTTAAGTAGAATGTTAACTATCCTCTTCTCTCTCTTCACACATACACTATCTTATTATGGATCTTTATCATCCATTGCATGGACAAAGGCATTAATTAGTCTCTCTGCCTTAAGTTTTCCCCCACTTATAATCCATCATCTACAATTGGCAATTGAAGTGAATGTCCTAAAATTCAACCCTTACCACATAATTCTTCTAACCCAGTAAAATTTAATGCCTCCATGTTGTCACTAGGATTAAATATAACTTCCTCTATTTAGATTTTAAAATCTTTCACAACCTGACCCTAAACTACCCTACTAAAGTTTATTACATGGCTTTCCTATTGTCAGCCAAATTGGCTTTCTTACTATTCCTTGTACAACATATTCCATTGCCTATTTCTTTTTGCCTTTGCACTGGATGTCTGCCACATTTGGAATGCACATTCTCATCTTAGTTCCATCTCTTAGTAGCCCTTGTTTCTTTCAAAACTACTCAAGATGACACTTTCTACCCACAAATTTTCCAGAACTACTGTGATCTCCCCCCCATTTATCTTGTATTTATTCTACATACAATTTTCCTATACAAAAAGCAGCCTCTAAAGCAATACAGGTAATGTTTCCACTTTTGAGTAAATCAAAAACACAAATCAAGTGGAGTGATTATAAAATAAGTCCTCTTCCACAAAGATTACTCTGAAAATTTAAGTACTAAAATTTCCTAACATATAAATTCCCTTCTAAAGATTCAGTTTATATGACAGTTATCTTTTAATGACTCAGACTATCTTCTGAACTAGACTAATCTCCTAATGGGCAGGCACTGTCTACTTCTTTCTAATCTCCACATATAGAATGCTTCTTGATGGAGAAGAGGAAAAGATAAGATTCCATTTACATATTTTTCTTCTTTATCTTTTGTACATGTATTTACAATATTGAAGAAAGTTGAGATGCAGTTTACTGAAAAGTGCTGCAAACAAACAAAAAAAAAATCATAGATCTAAAAATGGAAGCGATTTTAGAGGTAATCTATTTTAACACACTCATTTTTTCAGATGAGGAAAGTGAAATCCAGAGAAGTCAAATAGCTTAATGAAAGCAAAACATGTTGGCTGGGCAATTGGGGTGAAGTGGCTTGCCCTGAGGGGTTCACAAAGCTACACAGTGTTAAGTGTTTGAAGTTAGATTTGAACTCAAGTCCTCCTGACTCCAGGGTTTATACTCTACACACTGTACCATCTAGCTAACCTATGACTTTTCCACAAGAGGTTGTCTCATCAGTCCTTAAATCAGCCCCTCTGCAAAAAAATTACTATTTTCCTGTCCTTATATTTAGGAGATCTTACTTCTGTCTTCAGCAAGAAGCTCAAAAACAAATAGAGATAATGAAGAAAAAAAAAAAAAAAAAAAAAAAGCAAACCTTCTTTTCCTTCATTCACTCACCATATCTCTTGATGAACAGACAGACACACAATTTCCAGCTCTATATACCACCTCCCTTTACACATATATCAACTTACTCATTGGTTTCCAGGCTAGTGTGGGTCAATCAGCAAAATAACATACAAAACACATTATAAGAACCAATCTTGTGGTTCATTAATGTACATACTTACAAACTCAAACATTCTTATTCTGTGCTCATACATAGGCGTCTGTGAAGCCTCCTTTCCTTTCCTTTAGTTTACATGTCTGTTGTTCCCTTCCTTGTCTATATATATTTGGCATATAAGTGTACATACACAGCACACACAAAATCATCTATAAGGTTTCTTCTGGATCAAAAATTTCTATAATTCTATCCCAAAATTAAAACTGTTCAACTTTTATTTTTTCATATAACAAATTAGCTCTGTATTTCCTCAATGCATTAGTTTTTCTTTCTCTTCTTTCTTTCTTTTTTTTTTTTGGTTGGGCAATTGGGATTAAGTGATTTGCCCAGGGTCATATAACTAGGAAGTGTTAAGTGTCTGAGACCAGATCTGAACTTGTCCTCCTGACTTCAGGGCTGGTGCTCTATCCACTGCACCATCTAGCTGCCCTTCCTCAATGCATTAATTATAAATTTATTTCAATTTTAATAATAAGAGTCCCTTAGAAGTACTACATAGGAGTGCCTTATTATGACATGAAGGCAACTCTGAATTCTCAAAGGTATGGCACTGATGCACAAGTCATAGCAGGTCTAACAAGTAGGGTATCAGGAAAAAAAATTAACATTAAGGATTACCTTTGCTAAGTCAGAGAAGCTGACATCAGAAGAGTGATTGGCTTGGCCACAGTTATTCAAGAGCTTCAATCAGCACGAACACTCACACAAATAAAATTAGAATTTTTTTAAAGAGTAAGGCGTATTTCTACGTAAAAAGCAATTAAGAAAAACAATTCCTGGAGAACATATATTAAGAGTAGTAAGAGTTTAAAGCCAAAACTACAAATTCTTTTGGCTTAAGCATTACCTCCAACAAATAATAGCCGTAGTTATCAGACATTAAAATCCCAGTTTCTAGGATTGAATCAAAGTCTTAAAAATGATCTAGAAGTCTTCCTAAAGAGAGTAATTTCCTGCAAATTAAGACAACTCTGAGATACCACTACACACCTGTCAGATTGGCTAAGATTACAGGAACAAATAATGATGAATGTTGAAGGGGATGTGGGAAAAGTGGGACACTGATGCATTGTTGGTGGAGTTGTGAAAGAATCCAACCATTCTGGAGAGCAATTTGGAACTATGCCCAGAAAGTTATCAAACTATGCATACCCTTTGATCCAGCAGTGGTACTATTAGGTTTATATCCCAAAGAAATACTAAAGATGAGAAAGGGACCTGTATGTGCCAAAATGTTTGTGGCAGCTCTTTTTGTAGTGGCTAGAAACTGGAAGATGAATGGATGTTCATCAATTGGAGAATGGTTGGGCAAATTATGGTATATGAATGTTATGGAATATTATTGTTCTGTAAGAAATGACCAGCAGGATGAATACAGAGAGATTTGGAGAGACTTGCATGAACTGATGCTGAGTGAAATGAGGAGAACCAGAAGATCACTATACACTTCAACAATAATACTGTATGAAGATATATTCTGATGGAAGTGGATATCTTCAACATAAAGAAGATCCAACTCACTTCCAGTTGATCAATGATGGACAGAAACAGCTACACCCAGAGAAGGAACACTGGGAATTGAATGTAAACTATTAGCACTACTGTCTTTCTACCCAGGTTACTTATACCTTCGGAACCCAATTCTTAACGTGCAATAAGAAAATTGGATTTACACACATATATTGTACCTAGGTTATACTGTAACACATTTAATATGTATGGGATTGCCTGTTATCTAGGAGAGGGAGGGGAAAATTTGGAAAAATGAATACAAGGGATAATGTTATAAAAAAAAAAAAAAATTACTCATGCATATGTACTGCCAAAAAAAATTTTTATAATTATAAAATTAAAAAAGAGAGAGAGAGAGAGAGAGAGAGAGAGAGAGAGAGAGAGAGAGAGAGAGAGAGAGAGAGAAATTTCCTCTTTCACATAGAAAATATTAACAGGTTCCTCCCAACAGCAAAGCCAAGTAAATTAAGAACTAAAATAGGGAGTTTCTTCTTTGTAGAAGTTTATAAACTCCTAATAGACAATGGAAATTTAAGTAATCATCAATTAGTATTTTGTTTTACATATATATACATATACACACACATATATATAAAAAATATAGTAAAACAAAATTTACTTTTGTTATTTTAAAAAGAATGGCTTACAAAAAATAGAAATTCAAAAGTTAAAATTAGTTCTAGAACTAAAAGCAGGAAAGGGTGTTTCCACATTCACTGCAAATTTAATCATATAAAAAGGTCATGGAACTTAAATCTTTATTTTCTATATCCTTTTTTTCTGAGAAACAAGACCCAAAATTATATAAAAAATTGTTTCATGAACAATAAAATGACTTAGACATTACAGTGAAATAAAAGAGGGATTCAAGAAAAAGGAAGAACATTATTTAAGAAAGCTTTTAAAATTACACTAGAAAGTATCATGCGTTTGATTACTTTCATAAGTTCCTTAAAAGAAATAGCAAAATCATCAAACATAATGATGAGGTTTTGTTCCCTATAAAATAATTCATGGCCAGGGATTCCAAGGTCAGAGAGTACCTTAAATTCACAGAAAGCTTAAGAAAAAATCCCTATGGGTAGGTATCACATGTCAAGAAAATCATTAAAATTTCTTCATTTGATAGGTAATTTTAAATAATTATTTTTTCTGTTGAGTTTTTATTTATTCTCCAGAATTAGAAAAGTCAATAATAGAATGTGGTTACAGCAGTTTCTGACATATCACATCACAGTTGTTTCTTAACACAATATCCTTTTTGTCTTTGAAAATTTGTGTACCAACAAAAATAATAAAAATTACTGCACATCTGGTTTTAAGCAATTATGTTGTTAATATTAATGTTCACCTATATTATATACTTTAAGATAATTTCGATTTTTGAAAAATTACTATAAGAAATCTAGACCAAAAAATGACCAAGACTAAGCTGTTTAAATCTCTGAAATATTTTAAGTTTCCCAGATAGGTGCTCCAAATGAATTCCCTAGACTTACCAATAAGTAATCCTATTTTTAAAAATATTCTACTAGGGATATAGAAAATAAAATAAAAAATTTATTCTAATAAAGAAACATCTATTTGTCTTTATTCCAAGAAGTTAAATAAAATCCCTAAAGCAATCTTCAGTTAATGTGTTAAAAACTCTACTTTCAGCTATGTATAAACCACCATTGGGAAATTCTCAATCTTAAGATGAAGGACCTCTTCTAATAGCATTAAAAATGGATAAAAATTTATCTACTCACTAAGAAAGGCATTACACAGGTAAGCCTAGAAATTGAATTGTCTTCTAGCTACTTTAATGATAAAAAACCTACTTAATATAATTGTCTCAGATATATCAATTCCAAAATCTGAAACAGTCATCTAATTTTTCTAAACAAAAATTTAGAATAAGCCAAATCTATTTTGATTACATATCAGAATCTTAACTGAAAAATTCACAGGTAAACTCATTACACATATATTTGACAATGCTACCTCAAATCATTATGTTATATGTGGTGTAAACAACTCTTGCCTATAGTCAGGGCCTGGGTTCAAAACCTAATTTTCTGTGACAATGAACAAATCACTTCCTTGCTTTAGGTCTCAGCTTCTTGCACCTATAAAATGCAGGGGTTATATTAGTTGTCTAGTCTAGTACTAAATAATATCCCATCCACAACTAAATCCTATAATTTTTAAACAGCTATACTACTTAACTTCTACCAAATTACCTCTTTAATCCTCATTCCTTTCATTTCTCAACTGCCTGTTTTATACTTAACTTTGAAAAACAGACATGAAGAGATGACTTGTTAAAAGATAAAAGACTTAATATAAATATTAACTTTCTTTATATTCAAATATTAGACATGACATCTTTTCATCCAATTCTAATTACCCTCTGTGTAACCTGAACAAGTCACTTAATCTCTCTAAGCCCCAGTTTCTTTATATGTAAAATGGGGGGAGAAAAAGGAGAATAGAATAGAGTTTAGAATAGATAAAACTTGTCAAGTCCTTTCTAGTTTTAGAGCTATGATCTTAAAAACACAAGGCACAGTAAGTAGTCACCTGTATGATTATATTATCTGGTCATTTTCTTCAAAACATCTAAGAAAGAAAATATTTGAGAAAGCCTGTTCTAAAATGACTTCGTTAAAAACCTTGAACTAAGTAGTAATACAGACAGCTAAGTGGTAAAGTAGATATGTGTCAGGCCTAAAGTCAGAAAAACTTTTGGCCTCAAACACTTACTAGTTATATGATCCTGAACAAGTCACTTAAACCTATTCACCTCATCTGTAAAATAATCTGGGGAAGGAAATAGCAAACCACTCCAGTATCTGCCAAGAAAACCCCAAATCGCACCTCAAAGGATTAGACATAACTGAAAAATAGTAATCACACTTTTTTTAGAAGGAAAATAAAAATTTGGTTCTATTCTTTTTTGTACTTATATGATGAAAGGCAATATATAATCATAAATAGAGAAATAATCTCAAAGTTAGCAAGATCTAAGTCCTACCTCTGAAATATCCTGGCTATGTGACCCTGGGCAAGTCACTATACTTCTCAATGTTCTAGGCAATTCTTCAAGACTAAAAGATGCAGAGAAGGTGTCATCCTGCATTGGTAAAAAGCATCTCTTCACCTGGGAGTTTATCAAACAGATTAAAACACAAGTCTAGTTTCTCTCCTAATCACAATTCTTCTGAGTATTTGAATTCTAAAAATTATTGGAAGTAGATTTTAATCCAGTTCTGGAACCAGGAAATCTGTCAAATTATGAGAATTCAGAATAGGCCAAATCATTAGATAGTCAAAGACTAAAATTTTTTTTTTTTTTGGTAATAAGTTTTTAAAAATTGACAATGTATATATACTTGTACCATTTCAAAAAGTAATCCAAACCAAACGATATTACCAGACATCTATTCTGGCTAGGTTGCAGTTAACTAATCTCTCAACACTGCCTGCAGAATGATAAAATTAGATTTTAAAGCATAACAAAACACATTCAGTTTTAATCACTTATTATTAATGATCATGTTCTGCCATCCCCAAATTCACAACACTTATGTTGTTTCTTACAAGGTTAAAACATTTTCAATAATAGAGAGTGAAATTCTGAACAAAATCTAAAACTTTGTTATTTATTTAAATAAAATTAAATTGCACACAAAAAGCTCACATTTACATAGTATTATAAGGTCTACAAATATCTTTTCTCATAAATGCTATAAAGGAAGTGCTGAACTATTATTTTCATTGTACAGATAAGAAAATGAAGTAATTGTGATTTGCCTAGTCATAGAGCTAATGAGTAGGAAGTAAAAGTGAAAGTGTGGTATACTAAAAAGAATATTCATTAGATGTGGATAATACTTAAGTTCTCAGGTCAGTTCATTGCTACCTATGTAACCCTGAACAAATCTTTTCCCCTTTCTGGACCTTAACATCATCACTGGTAAAATAGAGCTAGAGGGAGTACATTTGAATGTACTATGTGATCCATAGAGCTCCCATGTGATCTAGCATTCCAGCTCTGAATTCTATGATCCTAGTTTCTTATCTATTCAGAACATAAATAAGAACAAGTAAAAAAGTAAAAAGAAGTTTCCATGCAGCTAAAATAAATGTTACTGTTTAACCTATATCAGATTGCTTGCTGTCTTGGGGAGGGAGAAGGTAAGAGAGGAAGGGAGAAAGCTGGAACACAAAGTCTTACACAAATGTTAGAAACTATATGTGTATCTAGAAAAATGAAATATCAATGAGGAAAAAAAAGTTCTTGCTCTATAATTTATTCTATACATAAGAACCCCCTCACTATACACAAAATCTATTTCCTCTAATTTACACACTAAGAACTAACAGAAGCATACTCATAGCAAGAAGTGATTACCGACAACAAAGCAAGAGACAAGAAAAACTGAGATGAAGGACACAAATTGAAAAAAGGAAAAAATAGGAGTCTTGGGCCATTCAACTCAAAAGGACTTCTGGATGTCATCGTATTCATCTACCACAATCCATCTGTTAATCTTCAATATGGCATCTCCAACTATCTTTCAGACATCTCTAATTGGCTGTCAAAAATACCCTAAACCCCACAAGTGCAAAGCAAAATTCATTATCTTTCCTCCTAAGCCTTCATTCTACTTCCCAAATTCCCCACTACTACTGTATATACCTTGTATCTACAAAGCTTATTAGTACAGCACCTGGAACATAGTAGACACTCAATAAAGATTTACTGATTAACTGATATTATGGAAAAGTATAGATAATTAACATGATGATACTTCACTTCAATTCCAGGATCAAGAAAATGGGTGTTGATATACCTTAAGAAGGTAGGGAAAGTATGAAATACCGTTTACATCCTCCTAGGTCCTAGTCCTTTAGGTTTACAACTTAGGAGTCATGCTGGATTCCTCACTACTTCACACCCCCATAACTGAGCTGTTGGTAGGTCTATCAATTTTGCCTTTACAACATGTCTTAAAAAAGCCTTCTTGCCTGCTCTGAAACCACCACCACTCCAATACAGGCCCCTATTACCTCATGCTTAGACGAGGTCAGCCTGTCTCAACTCTCTTCCTATTCTAATTCATCCCTCTATTCAGCACCTAAAGTGCAAATCTGATCAAGTCTCCCCCACCATTCAATAAATTCTAGTGGCTTCCTACTGTCTCTTGAAGCAAATATAGAATGCTATTTGGCATTCAAAGTCCTTTATAACCTAACCCGATTTCCAGTTTCCTTATTCCTTGATCACTATCACTCTGATCCAGAGACACCAGCCTCTTTGCTATTTATCCCACAACTCCAAGCATTTTCACTCACTGTCCCCCCCCATGCCTGGAATACTCACCTTCCTAAACTCCAACTCTTGACTTTTGGGGCTTCCATTAAAGTCCCAACTAAAATTCCAGAATCTAAAGAAAGCCTTTCCCAACCTCTCCTAATTCTAGTGTCTTCCCTGTTAATTATTTCCTATTTGTCTTATATATATTTGTTTGTATTTTGTTTCCTCATTAGATAGTAAGTCTTTTACTTTTGTTGTATCTACAAAGCTTATTAGTAAAGTGCCTGGCACATAGTAGACACTCAATACAGGTTTACTGATTGACTGACATTATGGAACAGTATAGTTAGCTTACATGATAATACTCCACTTCAATCCCAAGATCAAGAAAATGTGTGTTGATATACCCTAAGAAGGTAGGAAAGTATGTAATACCATTTACACCAGCATAGTATCTTATTTACTTTTTTAAAAAACTGGATCTATGGTTTCACTGGTGCAGGAAGCTCCAGGTGAAGAACTTCCTCCACCAATACAGACTGGTACCAGTTTTGCAATTTAGTGTCTTGAAGTTTCCTGCCATAAAGAGAGGTCAATTGACTTGCCCAAGATTACACAGCTAAGAGATAAGACTTGAATCCATGTCTTTGATTCTAAAACCAGTTCTCTAACCCATAACTGTCTTTCTTGTATTAATCACATAGAGTAAACATTTAACAAACATTGTATTAAATAGAAAAAATTTTTCAAAACTTTTTTAAATGTCTGGATCCTCAAAGGGGTAAGCCCTTAGCATGTTGAAAAAATGGCTATCCATAATTCTCTGAGGTTCAGGATAGTTAAGCTATTATTACTAACTATATTTTATTGCATTAAACAAGACAGTAAGAGACCAGAGAGAACAGAATCTTTAAAACTAAAAATTTTAAGTTCATTGAAGACCATTTTGTAAATGATTAATGCCTTATTTTATTCCATTCCAACTCAACTCAACTTTCAACAAAATGAGAAATTTGCCAAAAAACAAAACACCTTGTGTTTTAAAGCACATGATGTTCTATAAAATTTACAAAGGTATGCTTTGTTATTTTGCCTAAATTGTTCAGATTTTATAGTAAACATTAATACATCTGGTCTGGATATTATGAGCAATATACCTAGAATAAAATCCAAGCCATCTTAAGTTATCTAGTTTGGCCAAGATTATTATTTGTCATGATCAAACAAAATCATTATTAAAAAATGGATTAGCATATTAGTATTTGAAAATTTAGGATTGTTTGAAAGGAAAAAAACTATAAAAATAGTAACTACTTATTCCAGAAAAATTAGAATCCAAAACCAAAAAGTAATATCCCAAATAACTGACAAGTATAACAATTTAAGATTTTAAACAGAATTGAAACCATGTAGAATTTATAGATAAAATCAATTGTTTAAAAAAAAAAAAAAAAAGATAAATAAAAAGGCTTTCTGGTTCCAATGCTGTAATTTTGGGCAAGGAAATTAACCTCTCCGTCATAACTTCCTTCATCGTCTAAAAAACTGGTAGATGGGGGAGTCATAGATGGGTATACCAGATGATCTCTGAGATTTCAACCAGTTCTTAGACTGGTGTACAATGATAATATGAATAACTTATATTTATGTATATGGATTGCAAATGAGCATTACCTCCACCATCTCATTTATAGTGGAAAAGGCCCTGGACCTGAATCCTAGATATAATACTAGCTATATAACCATGGGCAAGTCCCTTCACCTCTTTGACCCTGTTGCTTCATCTACAAAATCAAGATCAATAAAAAGAACGCTGCCTACCTCAAAGAGTTGTAGTAAGGAGATGGCTTGGTAAACCTGAAAGTACTATAGAAATATGAATTGTCACTGTAATATTCTATAGTTCTACAAGCATCAAGAATCTAGCATCCTCCATGCAGCCAATAACATTTATAAATATGACTTCCACATCAGTAGGGTATTTGGAAAATGTTCTATTATTGTTCATTTTATTCTATCTCACTAAGAATTTTAAAACTTCAAATAAATTATCCAAAATTGTCATGTTACTAGTCAATGGTACAAAATTTTTTTATATTACCTCAGAACCAATATAGAATTGTGACCAAGGTAGCTATTCCAACTTTTAAAGTAGCCAGTTCAGTTAGTTTTTTAAAACTTTTATTTGCTATATTCAACATACATATAAAAATTCAACTATTCAAACATTTGTAAAGCACTCACTATGTGCAAAACACTGTGCTAAGTGTTCAGAAATCATACTTGAAACGTTTTTGCCCTTGATGAATTTATGATATAATTAGAATTATTAGATATATGTAAAATAACAAATGATAACTTTAATGCCTAAAACAGAGAAAAACATAATGCTATGTAGAGAAATCCAAAACTAAGTAAAACATAATTATGATGGTTAATGAGGATAGACTTTTATTGCAGTCTGAAATGAACCTGAAGCTAAAGAAAATTGGATCTTTCATCACTGAGCTGAGGAAAGATGGTGAAGAAGAAAAGAATGTTGGATCTACACAAAGTGGACAGAACCCAGTTCTACCACCTAGCATTATGTGACCTTGGGAAAAATTACTTAAAACTCCCAGGGCTTCAGTTTCCTCATCATAAAATGAGGGGGTTGGACTAAATTACTTCTGAGGCTCCTCTTTCTGTTCCCAATCAATGATCCTGATTTGAGGCGGTCATCCTGGCTTCTCAAGCAGAGGGCATGGCATGCTAACCCCAGAGGCAGAAGGCTAGATTACTCCCAGTCTGGTTAGCTCTGGAGGAATCAGACTAACCAAGAAACAACAGAGGAATTCTGGATGGCCTGTGCTCATCTCCATGGGGCTTTTCAGCCTACTGGGGCTATTAATAGCTTAGTCCCTGACTTAACACCTGGCAGAGAGCCAGCATCAAGACAGCCAGGGAAAAAAGCCATCAGAAGTGGGTGCTCTGTGGAAGGTCAAAGTATGTGGGGTAGGGACAGGAGCATTCTTCTTAAGTAATTATGTCCCAAGTTTAAAATTTTAAAATAGGGGCTTTTTTTACATTCTTAAACATAGGTCACAGGTCCTTAGATTTTTAGGGTTGCAAAGGACCTCAGAGATCATTTGGTCTAAATCTTTTATTTTACAGATGAAGAAAACAAGGGCCAAGCTTATACAGGATGAAGCAGCAGAGGCAGGATTTGACAAGGCCATTTAATTCAAACCCAGTGCTCTGAAAACTTTTGAAGCTATGCTTGCTCCAGTGGCCAAACACCACATTAAATAACAATTCTCAAAGCCAGTAGCAGACTCCTCTACCTCATCCTTCCATAGGAAGCAGTTCCATCAAAAAGAACCAGAGGACTTTAAAGAGGGAAGGGATCTTAGAAGCCAAACTAGCCCACTCCCCCTTTCTCCCCACCTTCACTATACTGATGAGGAAACCAGGGCTCAAAAATGTTAAGTGATTTATCTAAGGTCATTCAGGTTAAGTGGTGACACTTGAACCAGGTTCTTCTGACTCCAGATCCAGCACTCTAATCCACTTTACCATGTGATTACTTGAAATAAAGACCTTCATCTTCACTGCATTTGTGATATATATATATATATATATATATATATATATATATATATATATTTTTAATAGAGAAGCATATTGTAAGAGTCAAAAGGCTAATTAACCCATTGATTTAAGGTTTTTTCAGGGTTTCTTTCACTTCAAAAGACTTTAGGAAATTTTTAAAAACAGCCCCCAATCATTCAGCAAATAACTTTCGATACAAATGAATTTTTAAAGAACACATTAACAACATACTAACCTGATTTGACTGTCCAGAAAGGTAGGGTTCAAAGTCATTGTCATGTACTGTATCCTTCTGATGCAACGAACCATTTTGTACTAGAATAAGAAGTTGCAAAATATTACACCTTAAAATTTCATCAATAATCACTTTACAACATACAAACTAAAGATGGTTAAGTTCTTTTTCCCATTAATTTCTATTTATAATTCTATGGCTTCCAATATGGAATAACTATTAATATTAGATATAATATTAAAGAACTTTCAATTACCTTAGATAATGTATTTTTATAATTTGAGGAAGAAGTCTAGAAATAAAATATTCAGAACATATATAAAGATAAAGGATATGGTCCAATTATACTGGTCTCCTTGGCAGTTCCTAACACTTAGCTCCATTTCCCATGTCTGGGCTTTTCTAGTTTCTCCTATCCTTGGAATGCTCTTCCACATCTCCACTTTTCAGAATCCTTAGTTTTTTTTAAGCTTCCTCCCCAAAACCACATTTGGCACAGGATTTTTCCCCAATCTACCCCCAATTCCAATAAACCACAAAGTATTTAATTAATGAATGCTCACATGTGCTCAGACTACCTCCTAATATGATCTAAGATAACTTCCAAAATTCGTAATGCATATCTTAGACAACTACAATTATATGACAAAAAATTCTGAAAGTCATATAATTGAGTTCCAATCCCATTTAGGATTCTGATCTGGAAAAGTGAATATACAATGCAAATAATGACATCAGCACAATAAAACTACAGTAAAAACAGACTTATGGGAAAATATGAAGATGTCTTATTGGTTTTATAACTTAAAAAAACCAGATTTCAACTACTCTTAAAAGATTTTAAAAATATAAGATCACACAGAAAACTAAATGTCTTCAGAAAAGCACATATTAAATCAGTGCAGTGACTTTTCAGATGACAATTCTACTGTGGAAATCTGGAATATTCATTTAAAACTATTCTGGGACCATTTAGTCTGGTAGCAACTCTCATACTTCTTTATTAAAAAAAAAAAAAAAGAGGAAGATGATGATGATGATGGGGAAAAACACAGGATCAGGAAAATTTAAACCTTGGTGTTGGTTCAAACTCTTTACAAATGAGGTAACTGAGGCCTAATGACTTGCCCAAGGTCACACAGGGAAAAAGCTCCTATGAAAAGCCACCTCTTCTGACTTTCACTCCATGTTTTTTCCTGTATTCCACAATGCCTTTCATGGGATTATTTGCATTTGGAAACTTATCTTCTTCAACAAGTTAACAATCTCAAGCAGCATGCAACCCAAAACAATCCTTAAAATCTAAAGGAAATAAAAAAGACTGGTTTCTTTAGTAGGTCACTAGGTGTTTTCCATATGGTCTTTATTGCACACATGCTCCTCCTCCGTCCTATACTATTATACAGCCAAATGCAAATTCTCAGAACTTTCCTTACCTTTATTATCTTGTCCTTTTGTTCTCTGTAATGTTATAGCCCAGGAGACCAAACACAGAAAAAACCCAAGAAAAGGAGAAAAAAAGTTACTTGTGGAGGGATCCGTTTAAATCCAGTAAGAAGTTTAAAAGAAAAACCCCAAAGTCATAAACGTCTGGTTTAAAAGAGTGTTTTTGTTGCTTAACAATGGAAAGTACTGTGTTCACTGCTCATCGCAATTATTAATCCAAACCTGTGTTTAGTTTGCGCGCCTCATGGGCGAAATTTCTCTGGACTTGCAGGTCAGACTTACTTTTTTTCTCTTCCTCCCCCCACCCCCCTGAAAGCTTCTCCATAACTGGAGAAGACTGAGAATTATCGAAGGCGGGGAGAACGGGAATGGCAGGAAGATCTCCGAAAAGCAGTCCAGACTCTTGGGGGGGGGGGGGGAGAATGAGGAGCGGAAAGGAGAGGGTAACCACCCAGAGTCGTTCTCCCTCCCCCTCCCCAAATACGCAGTCCGGAGGTGAGGACCCCGGAGTAACCCCAGCCTCCCCCGATGCCCCGGACTCACCTGAGGGTCTACGCTGGTGGCCGACATAATTCATGAACCAGGCCCAGGGGGTGGGGAGGGGAGGGGAGGGGGAGGGGGAGAAGGGAGGGGAA
The DNA here is from genome assembly GCF_048593235.1 of Sminthopsis crassicaudata. Lineage (NCBI taxonomy): Eukaryota > Metazoa > Chordata > Mammalia > Dasyuromorphia > Dasyuridae > Sminthopsis > Sminthopsis crassicaudata. The sequence continues at coordinate 253,441,251 of NC_133618.1, forward strand.
GGGCTCGCCCCGGGTCCCGGAGTGGGGGCGCCGGGGGTCGAGTGGGGCCGGAGCCGGCGCTGTGCGGCTCAGGACGGCGCCGAGGGCCTGGCCCGCCGGGGGGTGCGGGGGTGGCGCCGAGACTCCGGCTCCGGCCCGGGTGGGGTGGGGGGACTCTGTCACTTCCCGCTCCTCGCCGCCCGCCTGCCCACCGACCCCCCACCCTGTCCCACCCACCCTCCGCCCGGGCGGCTTCTTCTCCAGCAGCAGGCGCCCAGAGCTGGGCAAAACAGCAATGGAGGACGAGGAAGAGGAGAAGAAAAGGCTGAGGCGGCAGCGACCGGAGCCTCAAGATGGGGATGGACTGAGGAAGCGCCGACTCCAATGGCGGCAGCGGCGGCGGGGACGAAGCTGTGCGGACGTCAACGCCTGCGCGGGGCAGGCCGGGAAACCATCCGGCCCGGCCGGGAAGGAGGTGGGGGTGGGGGGAAGGAAAGGAGCAAGGAAGAGAACCGACCGGAGGCCCGCTACGTGCCGCGCGCCTGCGCGCTGCCGCCTCTACGGACTGTACTCACTACTTGTAGATTTTTCTCGCGCTTGGCTAGGAAGGAGGGAAATCAGGAAGTCACGCGGGGTTGTATTTGCTGAGCTTGCTACCTGGGTGAGGTGAGCGGAGGTGCCGGCCCCGGCGCCAGAGGTGTCTCCAAGTGCTAGGAGAGCGCTCGCCTCTGACTTGTGACCCGTTCTGGAGAAGCCGGTCCCTGCAAGGTCTCCCAAGGCCAGTCATTTTGCAGAATGGGGAGCCGAGACCCAGGAAAAGTGACTGACCAAGTTCGCGCACCGGCTGATGGTACAGGGCGTCTAGTTTCCACTAGTTATTCAGACGGCCTTTTTTTAATTTTAAGGAGCAGGTGGTTGTGAATTGGATTAAACGAGGCAGAATTGCACAAAACGGTCCGCCCGCTCCCTCGTCCAGTCACCCCAAATCCAGATACTGGTGTTGGCCGGGCTTTAACCCTCCTAGCACCAAAGCGTTGGAGCACACTGTATCTGCCCCAGGCTCCGTGCCGGAGGCCTCCACTGCCTGGGTTTGAGGGGTTACCCTCCACAAGGGAGCCCGTCTGCTTGGCAGGCACAGGGACTCTGAGCGTTACAACCCCCGGACTGGGAGAGCCAGCGGCGCCAGAAGTGCTGATCCCCTGGGTGTCCGCTTGTGCACATCTCCCAAGGTGCTCCGGAGGCCGCAGCAGGCTGCCTTTCTAAGCATTTATGTCCCAGGTGTTGTGCTGACTCAGGGGAATGCAAAGAAAGGCAGAAGCCCTATCCTCCAAGGGCCCTGTAAGGTCGAGGCTAGCTCCCTGGAGGCCTCAGAATCAGCCGGAGTCCCAGCCGTGGTCGTTAGGGGGAGAAGTGAAGGAATGGGGGAAAACTCCCAGAGCTCTCCACAACCTCCTGCAAAGTGACTCCGGCTGGCTCACTCCACCCCCTAATCCCTCCTACTGATGCAGGTGTAGCCCCTTTAAGATTCCTTTCTGGTCTCCAACCCCCTTTGGGACTGACCTTTGATTTACAAGATCTGGTCAAAACCACCCTTTTGTATTCCAAGGGGAGAGATCGGATCTGAGCTAACTTGGGCTCTACCCAGCCCCCATTCTAATGATCTGCTCAGGTTTCCCAACCCCCGACCCTGTGGGCTCTGGCCCTTGAGGAATCACCTTGGGACTCCACCCTAGGCCCCTTCAAGCAAATAAAAGAGCCAAGCTGGAATCATCTCTGGGCAGAGGGTCAAACATGCAAGCACCATGCTTTGTATCACAGGCTCTCTGTCCCACTGCTTTTGGTGTACTTCTTCCTCTATCTAACTCCTTTTACCAACCAGACTTTAACCTTACTTCCAAACTCCATAATAGACCTTTCTTACCCATCTAGGTTTTCTGCCTGTAAATTCATTTACAGGGGACTCTCGCCTCCACTAGACCTCACTTAACTCTGTACCCTTGCACCGAATCCAAAGGGGTTGCAGGGGAGCCCCATCTGACTCCCTGTACCCTGAACCTGCCACTAGACCTCAATTAAGCCTAATTTTATTTAAGGATCCCTTATCTAGACCTCAACATTTGGTTATATCTCATCACTACGATTATAAAAAACCAAGCCAGCATGGAACAGTGAGAAGGGCCATTTTCCCAAACATACGATAATAGTTATTGTCCAATAAGTAATTAGCCTTAAGTGCTCCTTGTTTGATTCAAGCACACCTTTTAAAAGTGTCAGCCCTTCACAGGACCCTACAACCAAGAACAGGGTAACCGGCAAACAGATAGCTAGTAAGTTATAGATAAGATAAACAGCAAATGGTTAAAAGGAAGACGGCATTTAAAATTCAGAAAAATTGAGGAAGGTTTCCTGTAGGGATAGGATTTTGGCTGGGACTTCAGAGATTCCTGACTTCAGGAACTGGAGTGGTGCAAAGAGCATTCTAGGCATGGGGGGCAGTCTGAGAGAATGGCCAGGAGATGGAGCATCTTGTTCATAGAACAGCCAGGAGGCCAGAGTCACTGAATCAAAGATTCGTTTGGAGAGTAAGGTAAGAAGATTCGAAACGCCCAACACATAATTTCTATAGTTTTTCTATTAGATCTGTCGGTTTAAGTTTTGCAAAATGCTTTACTTGAACAATTCAGGTAGATAGTACAAGTATCTCTGCACCTGTTTTATGAAGGTTAAACAATGTCTATAATTAGCCTGGTTTTAAAAGATTATGACGCCTGTAATTTCCATTCTATCCATTGTGATAATGTTGCCAAGGCAAGGAGGGATTTTTTGGGTTTGTTTCAGGCCTCTAAAGGAGTTCTGGCTCCTACAAGGTTTAGGGAGAAAATTCTTTTTTTCTTTTTTTTTTCAAGCTGGGGTTAAGTGACTTGCCCAGGGTCACACAGCTAGGAAGTGTTAAGTGTCTAAGGCCACATTTGAACTTGGGTCCTCCAGAATTCAAGGCTGGTGCTCTATCCACTGCGCCACCTAGCTGCCCCGGGAAAATTCTAAAAATAGACTTCATTCATTTTATCTTTGGGCAACTTAAGCAGCACCTTCTGTGGTTGCTTGCTGATTGTGCTTTGTAGTAAAAGTGTGATTTCCCATTTCCAGAACTTAATACTGAAAAGTCTATGGTACAAACTGATCCAAACGGAGGGACTAAAAAGAATTGGAGAATTGAAAATTTCCTCATAGGATTGGGTACCGTGGAATTTGGGCTGAACCAAACCTCTCATCTTTTTTTTTTTTTTTTTTTTTTTAAGAAAATTGTCCTCTCCACAGCAATATTTTGATTTTAAACACTGTATAGAGTTTCTTAAGGATCATGGAAAGCAGAGAGGAGCAAACTCTGCCATTTCCAGAACTTAATACTGAAAAGTCTATGGTACAAACTGATCCAAACGGAGGGACTAAAAAGAATTGGAGAATTGAAAATTTCCTCATAGGATTGGGTACCGTGGAATTTGGGCTGAACCAAACCTCTCATCTTTTTTTTTTTTTTTTTTTTTTAAGAAAATTGTCCTCTCCACAGCAATATTTTGATTTTAAACACTGTATAGAGTTTCTTAAGGATCATGGAAAGCAGAGAGGAGCAAACTCTGCTGCCTCAGCCTATGAAATGTTTTTTAAAAGCACAGAACACAGAATCACAAGACCTAAATTCTCTCAGTCCAACTGTACAACAACAGAAAAATAACTTCCTTGAGCCTCTACCCCAGAGCCCTCTTAGAAAGATTAAATGGCAAAAATACTAAGCTATTGAACTTTAAGCTCCATTACAGCAGGAACCGTGTTATTTGAATTTTTAACTTTACTACCCATTCCAACATCTAGCATAGTGATCTGCTTAATAAATGTTAGTAATTATTATAAAGCATTTAAGCTGAGAAAGAGAAAATTTAGGCTAAGAGCAGGGAGAGGTGGAAGAATCTGACGGGCTGTAATATATGATGCAGACTAGCCTCCTGACTTGTAGAACAGAAAGAGAAACAATGGTAGAAATTGCAAAGAGATAGTTTCTAGGCACAAAGAAGGAATCCTGACTGATAGAACTTTCTACAAGTAGTGAATTTTTTCATCAGTTGAGGTTTTTGAGGAGAGCCTGGGCAGGCATTTTTTTGGGCTTGATGTCCAAATAACATCTTAAATACAAGTTAGACAAAGTGACCTCTAAAGTTTTAACCAAAACTAAGAATCTATGAAAGTTTCCGGTCATTTTTCCTTTTTCAGGAAGTTCGGCACCTGGCTTACAGTTTTCCCAATCTCCTAACTGGGGGGTGGGAAACCTATCCTTTGACCTTAGGCCTTCCATCTCCTGCTATACCTATCCTTTGAGGGAAGAGGAAACAGAAGAGGAAAGTTGTTGGGGAGCAGGGCTTCTTTCTCATGCTATGCAGATTCAATTTCTATCTCCTTGCCCTTTCCCTGCCAAACTGCCACTCTCTCCTGGCTCACCTCTTACCTATCTGACCACTCCATTGCTCAGACCCCATACATATCATACCTTTATATGACTCTGTCCTGGGCCCGCTTCTCTTCTATAGAATTTTACTTGGTCGTTTCTTGAGTTCTAGTGGAGTTAATTACCATTTCTATGCAGCTGATTCTCAAATCTACCTTTTCTGCCCCAACCTTTCTACTGGTCTCCAATCTACTTCCACCTGCCTTTTGGACATCTCAAACTGAATGTGCAGTAGACATCTTAAAATCAATGAATCCAAAACAGACATTATCTTTCCTCCTAAGCCTTCTGCTGTCCTGTTACTTTGGAGAGCAACACCAACCTCCCAGTCTCTCAGGTAAAAACTTAGACCTGGGTTCCAAGGAACTGGGTTCCTTGTAATCTCTTATCCCCCATATCTAAGCTGTTGCTAAGGCTATAGACTTCACCTTTGCAACATCTCTCAAATTCTCCTCTGACACAGCTACCATTCATCACCTCACACCTGGACTGTTGCAGTAATTTGCTCATGGGTCTGCCTTCCTCAAGTTTCTCCACTCCAGTCCATCCTCCATGCAGCCCAAGTGATTTTTCTAAAGCCCACGTCACATGTACCCTCCCCCCTCAGCAAACTCCAGGGATTCCCTATCACCTTCAGAATCAAATATAAAATCCTTTGTTTGGTATTCAAATCCCTTAATAATTTAATTCCTTCTACTCTTCCAGTCTTGTTATACCTTATTCTCTGCCGTACAGACTTAATTTAGTTACACAGTTCCTGGCTGTTCCACAAATAAGATACTTCATCTCTCTGGAACTTTTTCTGCCTGTCCCCCATGCCTGGAATGCTTTCCCTCCTCAATTCTCCCTACTGACTCTACTGGTTTCCTTTAAATCCCATCTTCTACAAGCTGTCTTTCTCATCTTCTTAACTCTAGGGCCTTCCCTCCATTAACAATTTCCTAAATTGTATATAGCTTGCTTTGTATATTTTTGTTTGCATGTATTTTTCATATTAGATTTTAAACTCAGTGAAAAAAGGGACTGTCTTTTGTCTTTTTGTATTCCTAGTGCTTAGCATAGTGCCTAGCATGTGATAAATGCATAATAAATTGCTTTCCCAAGCAACTCTCCAATTTGTCCCGTATATATTTTGCATACATACATAAGTACATCGATGTTTGCATGTCATCTCTTTGATGAGATTGTGAGCACCTTGAGAGCAGAGACTGGCTTGCTTTTCTTTGTACCTCCCCTACTTAGCACAGGGTTTGGTATATAGCAAGTGATTGATAGTTATTGACTGATTAACTAGTGAAGATCCTTGTATTAATTAAATACTGTGAAATTCTTAACCTGGGGTACATGACTTTGTTTTTAAATTTTTTTGTTTATTGCTATTCAGAATAAATTTACTTCCTCTATAATTCTGTGTACTTTATTTCATTCACTTAAAAGCATTATTCTGAAAAGGGGTTCATTGGCTTTCTTCCTCAGACTGATAGATCTGATCTATGATACAAAGAACATGAAGAACACTCAGTCAAGATGGATCTTTTGATAAGTTGAGATGGTACTGAATAAGTATCACCTGGCCTTTCTTAAAAGGAAGAGTAAATAACACATGTTGTGGCTTTTATTCTTTTTCATATTAAGTTTTCATTTCTTTATAAGAACCTTGGGTGAATTGTTAACAAGAGCCTGATTTCTTTCAAAGACATCTGCCAAGGGAATAGTTATCAGTGACCTCTCTTTTGCAGAAAACAGCTAAGAGGAAGTAGCTGATGACATCATTCTTCCATAGGAAGAACTGAACAAGGATGGTATTAAAATAGTTTTCATTTTTAATGCAAACATAAACCATTCCCATCTTCTCCTTTTCCCCTCCCATCATCCCCATTAAGGAAAAGTTGTTTTTTGTTTTGTTTTTTTGTTAAATCCGCTCAGTATTTGTCAGGTTTTTCCAATTGAGGCAGAATTTTCTACACTGTAAAACCCCATTATGGGTTTGCAAGGTGGGAGATGAGGAGCCTGGAACAAAAGCCAAACCTACTTTTTAATGCAAATGCATCAGACCCAAGTATATCCAGTTTGAATTGTCAAATAGGTGGTCAGTGAATCAGGACTGGAGATCAGAAGACAGACTTAATGACGACCTTGACAGTTAGATTGCAAAGTGCTGAGCATTGAGTGAAAGGAGAAGTGCAGGCAACAAGTGTAAACATGCTGACTCTATTCCTTGTGCTATTGCTGTCTTTCCCATATAAGTACATCCACTTTGTTCAATAAAAACAGTGGAAATAAAAATAAACAAAAGTGAGAGTAAAATAATGAATATGTTCCTATTCCTGGGATTTCACAAGAGTGGAACATGCTAGCCCTGGGGTGGGGTTGGGGGTGGCTCCTAGCCAGATGTTCTGCCATCTCTTGTTTAAAAAGCCCATGAGGGGTGGCTCCCAGCCAGAGCTGTCCAGAATCCTAATTATTTCTCTTGCTCTTTGGAAGTCTTCGTTGTCTGGAGAAAGGGAAGGTAGGTATCTATGTCAGGATTATGTCAGATGTCTATTGGGTCCTGAGAATGGAGGGGCTAGAATCCGTGCTGGACTCTGATACAAGCTCACAAATTGTTCCTGGTGATCAAGTATCAGGTTGCTGCTGCTTTGAGAACCCCTCCAGTGTTACTATACTGGGACTTGATCCCAGAGCTGAGACAGGGCTCTGCAGGAGCAAGGCTACCCAAACAGCCAAGACCCACTTTAATGCTCTACACAGGGCTATGATAACCCCATATTTCTTCTCTATCTTTAAGTCTAAGTGCTCATGTCCTAGCTCAGAGATTTCAATAAAAAACCAATTTCTTTGTTTCAGGAAATTGATTTTATTTATTTGAATCATTTTTTTTTGAAATAAATCTTTATTTGTTTGAAAGGTCTATTTAAGATCTATTTCATAATGGACCAGGTTTTAATGAGCCAACTCTTTATCAAAATATGGACAAAGGCAGATTGGCTAAGATGACAGGAACAAATAATGATGAATGTTGGAGGGGATGTGGGAAAACTGGGACACTAATACATTGTTGGTGGAGCTGTGAAAGAATCCAGCCATTCTGGAGAGCAATCTGGAATTATGCCCAAAAAGTTATCAAACTGTGCATACCCTTTGACCCAGCATTGCTGCTATTGGGCTTATGTCCCAAAGAAATACTGAGGAGGGGAAAGGGACCTGTTTGTGCCAAAATGTTTGTGGCAGCTCTTTTCGTAGTGGCTAGAAACTGGAAGATGAATGGATGTCCATCAATTGGAGAATGGTTGGGTAAGTTATGGTATATGAAGGTTATGGAATATTATTGCTCTGTAAGAAATGACCAGCAGGAGGAATACAGAGAGGCCTGGAGAGACTTACATCAACTGATGCTGAGTGAAATGAATAGAACCACAAGATCACTGTACACTTCAATGCTGTATGAAGATGTATTCTGATGGAAGTGGATATATCTTCAACATAAAGAAAATCCAACTCACTTCCAGTTGATCAATGATGGACAGAAACAACTACACCAGGAGAAGGAACACTGGGAAGTGAATGTAAAATATTAGCACTACTGTCTATCTACCCAGGTTACTTATACCTTCCGAATCTAATACTTAATGTGCAACAAGAAAATGGTATTTACACACATATATTGTATCTAGGTTATATGTAACACATGCAAAATGTATGGGATTGCCTGTCATCAAGGGGAGGGAGTAGAGGGAGGGAGGGGATAATTTGGAAAAATGAATGCAAGGGATAATGTTATAAAAAATTACTCATGCATATATACTGTGGAAAAAATTCTAAATAAAAAAAATATGAACAAAGGGAATTGGTTTTTGAGTTTAAGGGAGGAGACCACTTCCTCCAATCCCCCATCTCATCCCCTGCCCCAAGACTTTGGGAGCCAATATAGTACAATCAAAAGCACACAATATTTGCAGTCAGAGAGTTTCAAATCTAGCTCTGCCACCTACTACTTTTGTAACAGCAAGTCAGTTAACCTCTCTTCATCCACTGCTCGGGCCACTGGATTTTGATAACTGGAAGAGAGGAGACTTGCACAAACTCAATCGGAATGAACCCAATTCATTTGCAAATCAAGAGATCACCCCATGGTGTCATTGGTCCTCTCCAAAAATGAAGGATAAACAATGAAAACATTTTTCCCAACTATGAAATGAGGTTGCATTAGATGATCCCACCTACTCTCATCCCCTTCCATCCAGTCCCTCCATCATCCCACTCAAAAGCTGACTACTGCCTGCATTATGCTCTCTGGGATGCTTGCTCCACGAGGAACAAATTTACTTTCTTCTTACCTTCTTCCAAACTCTGTTTCTCATTGAGATGTGGCAAAGGAGCTTAGGAGGGATATTATCTTATAATATATAATAATATAATATATTAATATTTCATTTAATGTTATAATATTAATATAATAATATAATTGTTTCTGTTGCCTTCTGGGTAAAATATAAACTCCTCTGCTATTTAAAGGTCCAGTTTATCTTTCTATGCTAATTTTATTTACAGAAATAACATCAACAACATTAATATTAACATTATGCTTGCTCAGCTCTTACTGTGGAAGAATGATGTCATCATTTGCTGTTTCCCATGCACCTCACACTTTCTGCTGCCATATCTTTGTACAAGATGACACATGTCAGAAATGCTCCTCTCCCCTCCTTGGAAGGAATCCAAGGATTCCTAGGATTCCCCAGCTCCCTGGAAGGCTCAGCTAAAGTAGCATCTTCTCCATAAAGCTCATCCCAATCTCCCTCCTCATTCTTACTTTTTTTACTTTGTGCAAATTTGTCTGTAAATGTGTTTTTCTTTCCACTGTCTACCAATAGCACATAAACTCTTTGAGACAGGAAGTTTTGTCTTTGTCTCGCTATTGCCAAGTGCTGTTCCTGTCATGTAACTGGTACTTCATAAATGCTTGTTGATGTGAAATATGGGATTTAATGTTTCTGGTTAATGGTTTCAGAACACTTCTTGTTAGTCCCTCAAAACAATCTTATACCCAGTTACCCACAAGGAAAACCTCATCTTCATCTAAATGTGTCAGGGAAATAGGAGGCTAAAGGAAGAAGAATGTAAGGGAAATAAGAGGGATTAATCCTAAGCAAAATTAACTCCAAGAATATACAAAACTGTTTTATATCTTTTTGATTTGGCAAAGAATAGGATCTGAAGGGAAACTCATCAACTAGGGACTATTTGATTAATTTATGGTGTATATATCTGATGGAATAATATTGTGGTATAAAAATTGAAATGGATTCAAAGAAACCTGGAAAGACTTTACATAAACTAGTACAGACTGAAGTGAGCAGAAACAAGAGGAATATTATATAATGATGGTAATATTATAAAGATAAACAATTTTGAAAAGCTTAGGAAATCTGATCAGTATAATAACCACTATTTTTGCATCTTTGTAATGTGTTTTCTTTTTCTTTCATTCTTAGTGAGGGAATGGAAGAAAGAGAAAATGGATATTTTTTTCCTGATTGGGAATTTTTTTTTTTTTTTTTTTTTACAAAAGTGCCTTCTATGGGCAAGGTCATTCCTGGAGAGATAACATATCCATATATGTATATGTGTGCAAATTTCTATCTATCTATATCTATATATATGTATCCTTAGGGGCCATATCACATCACCTTATATATAGCAGATGTGTAATAAATGCTTGTTGATTTGATTTGAATAAAATATAGATTGTTTCAACCTACTTATATACTGAGTTTCAGACTTCAGATGTTAACTATGCTTTATAGTGATTAAAATTTCGTTGAACACCTGGTAAATTGGGACTCACAATAGTAAAACTTAATATTTTCAAAATTCCCTTTTCCTCCATTTAAATCAATCCTACCTGTTCCTATGTTCCAAGCCTCATAGCTTTTACCCTAACCTAGATCTAGATCTCAGTGAACTTTAAAAGTTGGGAATTTGGCAATGGAAAAGAAACCCACTGTGTCAATGAAAAGGAAACTTCTAACCAATTTGGGTTATGCATCATTACTTTTATGCTCACTCACTCGCTCTCTTGAGCAATATAGTCAGGGAAAGGTTAGCTTCAAATGTGTCTCTCTTTCCCAACAAAGCCTTCTGGCCCAGTTTTCTATCCTTCTATAACTATTATTGTAACTCTGATCACTATGGGGACTCAAAGTTTGGGGGATGCTTCAAGAGAAAAAAACAATCATTTAGGATCCACAAAGAAAAGGATCATGATCTAAAACAGAGAAGCAAGGAAATGATTACTCTATAAGTATGAACTTGGGACAATACATAGAGTTTAAAGAATTCTGATGTGTGTTGAATGTATATACATACATATATATATGTATATATGTATATGTGTGTGTGTGTATGTGAAATCTTTTTTAATCCCCAGACAATCACAATGCACAGGGCACAATTAGGTGTGACATTTTCCCTTGATTGTGACATTGCTGCTCTCTCCTGGTTCTCCCTTTACCTAGTCACTGTTCTTCCACCTCTTTTCTACCCCTAAGTATGAGCATCCCTAAGTTTCTGTTCTTGTTCCTCTTCTCTTTCCTCTGTATTTACCTTACCTTGACAAGGTATTCATTTTTATGGCTTCAATGGCACTCTGTGCAAGAACTCCCAAATCTACCACCAGCCTCATTGTTAAGAGAGCCAGACCCACATTTTCAGCTGACTCCTAGACATTTCCATCTAGATATCCCACTGACACCCAAGTTCAGTGTGTCCAACACAACTTACATTTTCTCAACCTCCCCCCAAAAAAACCTTCCCCTCAACCCAACTTTTACTGCTCTGTTGATGGTGTCAGCAAACTCCCAAGCACCCAGATTTGAAATTACTTTTTCCCTTTTATTTCTCCAGTTTAGTGAGTTACTAAATCTTTTCAATTCCCTCTCCATAATATCAGTGCTTTCACTCCTTCCTTTCTACTCCTTGATTAATGTGACAGGAATTCAGTTTCTTATCCCTCTTGTCTTATCAAGCAATAGTATTTTATCTGGTCCTTGCCACTATAGCCTCCTCTCTCCATTCTTCACATCATTGTTAAAATACTCTTCCAAGTGGACAGGTATGACTATGATACTCCCTGCCTCCTAACTTTCAAAGCTTCACTGTTTCCTACAGGACAAAGCCCAAAGTGTTTGGCCTGATACAGTTATATATTTGAGCAATATTTCCAGTTCTATTTCATGTTATCACCTTACACATATTCTGTGTTCCACTCATACTACACTATCAGCCACCCCTAGTTTTTTTTTTATTATTTTTTTTGCATTCTCTGTGTATTTATGAAAATTATCCTCCATACCTGATATATACTCCTATAATACGTCTGTTGATCTATTCATATGCATCTATCTTGGCAATTTCTTATTTCATCCCCTTTTAAATCCACCTTATATTTTGTAGCATGATTATTTGTGAATATAATTTATCCTCTACTATCAGATTATAATTTCTATGAGATGAAACATTGTGTTTTATTACATCTTTGTATGGTCTTTGGGAAACATTTGTGGTCATTTTTCTTTAGAGACCATCTCATGAAGGATGAGCAGAGTTCCCCATATCTGAATCAGCATTTAAGGTCTTGGATGCTTTATTACAAAGCAATCCCTTTTTAGTCCCTTGGTCCCATGATGGTGGTCAAGAAAGATCGCACGAGTTTCAAAAGTAGAGATAGTCTCTAGCTTCTCTTCTTTGTTTTTATCTCTGAAGTATGCAGAAATATTTATTTTCTCCTCCTGGGCTTCCTATGAAGGCTGAGAAACAAAAAGCAGTTCAACTTTTCCCCCCTTCCCAAAAGATATGGTGAATTAATCACCTATGGTAAGTAAAATATTTGCACCTTAAGTAAGTTTGAGACTGGATCTCAGAACTTTGCTTTGAATGTGGCATTTTTCTACCTGATCATAGATGATTGAACAGTGACCCTAAAACTGAAGTACCTAGTCTTGCAGGCAATTTGTAAAAATCCTAGATTCCTTGTCAAAGCTAACTGGTGGCAAAGAGTATTTCCATATCATGGAATGTGATTACTGAAAGAGAGAAGAGCTTAACTTCTGGCCTGGTTTGGCAGAAGAATAGAGCTCTAGGAGAATGTTCAGTCAACACAGAGTCAAGGTGAAATATCAAATGCCTATTCAAAAGTTCTGCAAATTATATCTTGATGTTTTAAGGATGAATTTTCTGGAATAGTATAATAAAATTACATTAGCTAAAAGCTAGTTTTTTAAAAGTCTTTTGTTACTATACACTTGTAAGCCTTTGTGTTAAGCATTTCTTCTATGTTTCTATACTAATTATTCTTAAAATCTATTTATTCAATCCTAATTTTCCCCTAACCTCCCATCTCTAGCTATCTGCTAGATATCTCTCACTGAATATTCCCTAGACAATTTAAACTCAACATACCCCAAACTGAAGTAATTATCTTTTTACCTAAATATAATACCTTTTTAAACTTCCTTATTACTCTTTTCTCAAGAGAAATTCTGAGAGACAAAGTTCTGAGCATGATCCATTTATTAGAAAGGCTAGTAATTGCCAGTGAATGGATTCAATGGATTTTCAGTGACCGAAGACCTCAAGTCTTGTATAATGATTAATAAGACGACAGCAAAATTTTGAGCACCATAGGTGTGTCTTCTTGTGATTGCTAGAAAGTAAAAACCTCTCACATCAGCTTGATATTACAACATTTGGATATCTCCTTTTATAACACTCTTAATCATAAATAAAGCATGTAGTTTGGGGAATTTGGGAACTGCCACAACTTACACTGAATAAGTGTAAGCTTTAGGCTAAGCAAGTTTTTCTGGAATGTGAGTGAGAAGTTGAAGTTATGAGGGTACAAATATGGGGAAGAAAACCAGGGTAGAAAAATAACTCATAAGAATAGAATTCTTGTTAAATTTGAGGTTACCTGAGTAAACTTGCAAGAACATGGAATAGTGAGGGTGAATATTAAGCTACCTTGATTATGTCTTAACAAAGTAGAATTTAAAATCAATTTTCAGTTTCACAGAAGCCATACCACCCAAGAAACACTTAGTCTGATTTAAATTACAAATTAAAAAAATCATATATGTCTATTTCTCCATAATGTTTAATAAAACTGATGTAAGTATTAGAGAAGTAAACATGTTGTAAATAAGACATTTGAATCATTGTGAACCACTACGAATTCTTAGGAATCAGTTTATCAGAGCCAAAAGACAATTATGAAGCCTGGGACTTAGCAAAGTCTTATGATATGTCATAGGACTCCTGATAAACTCATCTCTGCTAATTCTAATGTAGTAACCCCAATATATTGAAATAAGGACTAAAGAAATTTTGTCCTAGATAGTCTACAATAACAGGACTAATTTGAGAAGAAGGTCCCCAAAACCATCAGCCTTATTCTTATTCATCCCTTGGTCTTTGTAGACCACTTGTAATTGATGCTTTGGCAAATTCTACTGAGTCCAATTCTTGTAAGTAGACTTTACTAAGACAGTGGCACATGGGCAAGAAAGGAAAAGGAATGGTGAATATGGTCTTCTTCCTAGTAACCCATTCCCAATATCCATTTCATAAGTACATCATATCTTAGAATAGCCATGTCCCTAAAGAAGCTCTGAAGGGAGAGGTTTATTTTAGATATGCTTCTCTAATTCAGCTTACTTGCAGAGATTCTTAGATGTGTCTGCTATAATCTTTTGCAAAACAGACCTCAATTCAATTTAGTATGCCCTCTTGAATTTAGTTTTCCAATAATGAGCTCAAACATTAGGAACCCATATTAGCTCAAAACTTCAGAGAATGTAAGATTTAACATCTCACCTGGTGTTATTTAAACTTTGTATTTGATATGGAACACTGCAATCTAAAGGGAAAATTCTAAAAAGAAATCTCTGAGAACCTAAATTGTAAAATGAACCCTTCTGGGTAAAGATTACTATTTATCAAAGTAGACATATAATTTAGGATACATAAAAGGAAAAACTTCAGTTTTACTACTTATAACTGATCTGTGATGTATTAGCAAATCTTGATGCTATTGAAAAATCAAAATCTAAATATTTTAAAATAGAAGGCAGAATTCTGAAATTCTCAGTTAAGCTTTAAAAATAAATCTATTCCATTCAGATTTGAAAATTTTTACATTCCATCTTTATGTTACATCTTTATTGAAATCCAATTCCTCTTTCTCCCTCTAGCCAAGAAGAATATAACTTTTTTTGTCATGCAGTTATTCAGTCACTTTTGATTCTTCATGATCCAATGGACCATAGCATGCCAGACCCTTTTATTCTCCACTATCTCTCAAAGTTCATGTTTGTTGTTTCCATGATATTATCTATCTCATCTTCTTCTGTCCCCTTTTCCTTTCTCCTGGCAAGCTGTGGTCCAATTAAAGAATAAAAAACTAAATATTTTTAAATACCACAAAAAGCAGAATTCTTTTAAAAAATTCAAATTACATATATAATAATCTGATCTTTAAAATTTTTCAATTAATTTTTCACTTTAATTATTTTAAAATTAATTGGAACTATATTTACCAATTAATTCCAATTCCTCCTGAGGAGGAGTAGAGATTGATAAGAATCTATTCCTTTTATAAAAGCATAGATAACAACACTCTGAGTATATATTTCTAGTACACAAAATGAATTGACTTAGAAGTTGGTAATAGATAGAATAGATATCATGGAGGTAAAATAAATTCAAGGTCTGATTAAGCAATTGATTGGATCTGGATGAGCATGAAGAAGAAAGGATCAAGGGCTTCTATATCATGAACTTGATTTATTAGAACACTGGTAATCAATAGATGTAAGGAAATTAGGAAGGAGATATGAGTTTCAGAGGAAAGTTAATTAATTGTTCTGGACATATTAAACAAGATAATTCAATACAGTTAATTTGAATTCAGCTACATTTAATATTGTTTTTGTTTATATTATTGATGTCATGAATATTATCTTTCTCTGTATCAATTCATACAAGCATTCCCATATTTCCTTAATATTCATTGTTTCCCAGACTGCAATAGCATAATATTATATTCATATGCCACAATTTCTTCAGCTATATCCCAGATAATGAATACTCTCATTTTATTGCCATTTTTTGACTGCTATAAATAGTGTTAGCATCCCAGCTGAGGATTTGGGGATAGACTATTATCAGCCCCATTCTCCTTTTCTGGGTCTGTTAAGAACAGAAAGAAAAGTCAAAAGATTAAGGGACAGGGAGAGAATTGGGTAATAGAATTTATGTTTTGAGTGTGCAGAGGTAGATAGCAGCTGAATTGATTCTATCATTCTATCATTGCTCTTCATAAACACATTACCTTCTCTTCAAAGAAGACCACAGATTTTGAACCACAGGGTAGTTTGATAATAGAGATTATTTTTTTATTTCCCTGTCAAGTTGATGATGATGGGAATAATGAAATAGATAAGAATCAAGATGGGTTAGTATTGTTTTTCAATCACGTCTGATTCTTTATATCCCATGTAGGATTTTCTTGTCAGAGATAATGGATTGATTGGTCTGCCATTTACTTCCCAATTGACTTTACAGATGAGGAAACTGAGGCAAATAGGATTAAGCAATTTGTCTAGGGTCATACAGCTAGTAAGATTCTAAAGTCTGATTTGAACTCAGGAGAGGAGGCTTCCCGACTCCAGCATTTTAAAATGCCCAGTATTTTATCCACTGTGCCATGTAGCTGCCCTAACCATATTTACATTGGTTTCTTTTTTTTTAAGTGCATGTTAAATTTAAAGTAGTAATGAAATTGCCCTGTTTTGACCCCTTCTGAATTTTTTTTGTCTATAAATGGATTATTGATGTTCTCTTTACAATTCCATCACTACCCATTCACTCCCACAGAAGCCTTCCTTTGTAACAAATTGACCATATCTGAAAACATATATCTTTTTCCATCACTACTGTGCAGGGATTCTTAACCTGTTTGCCTCAGTTTCCTCATCTGTAAAATGAGTTGGAGGAGGAAATGGAAAACTACTTTAGTATCTCTGCTAACAAAACCCCTAATGGGATCATGAAGACTGAAAAGAATAAATAATCACGTAAGTATGGTTTAACATGGGATCTTTTTTTTTGTTGTTGTTCTACATATTTATTGATAATTTAAAATTTAAAATTCATATTTATTGATAATCATTAAGCTCATAATAAAAATAAAGCAAAAAATAATTAAGAATGAAAAACCATTATGAAATTGTGAGTATATCAGGGGCAGGCTTCTCCTTGTCTCCTGGTTCAGATCTAGACAGTGAGACAGAGGGACTAGGGGGATTCTACAGCTGTCTGTGGGACCCAGAGCTAGGTAGTGTGTAATTCGATGAGCTGAACAGTGAGTTGGATAGTTAACAAGCTACTTGTTTCTCCAAAATTCATTCATTCATTCATTCTTTTTTTTTTTTTCTGAGGCAAT
Source organism: Sminthopsis crassicaudata (assembly GCF_048593235.1). Classification (NCBI taxonomy): domain Eukaryota; kingdom Metazoa; phylum Chordata; class Mammalia; order Dasyuromorphia; family Dasyuridae; genus Sminthopsis; species Sminthopsis crassicaudata. The sequence continues at coordinate 253,458,230 of NC_133618.1, forward strand.
TGGGGTTGTGACTTGCCCACCTAGCTGCCCCCCTTCTTAATTTTTATTACAAAAGTTTGCTCTGGTAGCAGGGAAAGATCTAATTAGAAATAAAGGTAACCTAGAAATAAAACTATCAGTAAGTATTCTAAAACTTTAAAATTTAAAATTAAAAGCTTGCTTTAGAATTCAGTTGTCTTACAAATAAATTCAGAGAATATTTAATGAAGAGATCATTTGTTTGAATTGAACTAAAAACACTTCTAATCCTCTTTACTGTTTCATAAAATACATTTATCTGGATATCTTTAGTTTTTTACATTTCCTACATTTTCCACTGTATCCCTCCTCCACAGCCTCTGAGTCAAGCTGTCCTTTACAGTTTAGAATTTTAAAAAGCAGAACAAAAAGTTCCTCAAAACTAACCAATATACTGAAAAGCAATTATAAGTAATGTTCCACATCTGTAACCCTCACTTTGGCAAGGTTGAGAGGAGGAAGTGTCTTATCATATATCTTTTAGGGGACTAATCTTGGTCATGATAATTTTGCCACATTCAGTCCCAATTGTTTTATTGTTATTATTCTTTTCATTTACATTGTTATAATAATATATATGGTTTTCCTGCTTTTTCATCCTTCATTTTAGATCATTTTACATGTTTTTCTGTAATCTTCATTTCATTGTTTCCTACAACAGATAGCATTTCATTACATTCATGTACTTGCTTTGCCATTCTGCAATTCATAGGAATCTACTTTGTTTCCAGTTTTTTGCTACCCCAAAAAAGTACTTTTATAAATATTTTGGTATATACAGAGTCTCTTTTTTTGGTCATTAGGTTCTTAGGATATATATGCCTAGAAATGGAATCTCTGAGTCAAAGATGTCCATTAGTTGATCTTCTTGCATAATTCCAAATTACATTCCAGAATTGTTGGAACAATTCACAGCTTAAAAAACAATGTATTAGCAATTATTTTTACATACCTCCTGTGATACCAACTTGTCTCAAGTTTTATCTTTTTTTTTTTTTTTTTTTCAAATATGCTGGAAGTGGGATTGGGCATTTTTCTCAATGAGGTAGAGCATTTTTTCATCGGTTGTTAATAGTTTGCATTTTTGAGAACTGTTTATTCATATTTTTGACCACTTATCTATTCAGGAAGAACTTTTTGTCTTCCTTACGTTAGCTCGAAATCTAGTTGTTGCTTTATTGGTCAAGTACTTTAGCACATTTTTTTTTGATTTGTTACCCTGCATTATGCTGAGTCCTATAAAGTAACAAACTTTTTTTTTCCAGTAGTAGTTTATTTTTCCAAATACATGCAAAAATAGTTTTCAACATTCACTTCTGCAAAATCTTATGTTCCAAATTTTCCCTTCTTCCTCCCCCCTTTTCCCTTCCCCAAGACCAATATAGGTTAAACATGTGCAATTTTCTATTATATTTCCATATTCATCATATTGTGCAAAAAAAAAATATCAAAAAGAAAAAAATATGAGAAAGAAAAAAAAACCAAGAAGAACAAAAAGGTGAAAATACTATGCTTTGACCTATATTCAGTCTTCATAGTTTTCTCTCTGGATACAGATGGCACTTGCCAACCTAAGTCTTTTAAAGTAAAAAACTTTAAAGTAATAATCATCAAAATAAGGATTGGGGTCTCATCCTAAGTAGAATATGTCATAGCCCCAAGAGGCATATGATTCACCAAATGGAACAAAGGAAGATGAATCAAATCCTAGCCTCTTCATGATCAAGAGTTTGGGGGCCTGCCTCCAACACAATCACACTTACCCTTTACCCATTTTCTCCAAACAGTTTCCTAATTTGTCTCCTCCGTGTGCTTCCACCTTTCCCATCCTGCCCCTCCCATAGATCCATCAGGACAGTCATAACCTACTTAGCAGTAGCTGCACAAGCACCATATGTAAAATTCCTTCCCTGAACCCAGTGTCTCCAAGATGATTGGGGTAGGTATTGCCTAGAGGATAGACTCTATATTCCAGAGGTATGACTTGTGAGTAAACTATTACCTTCTACTGTTTTGGTTTGAACAGCATGATATAGCTAGTAATGTAAGTATGCAATAATTAATATATTATTAATAAAGTTAATAAAATTTATTTTTATTAGTACAGGAAATTCTAATGTGAGAAAACACTATCAATTCAGGTTAGCATCTTCTCGTCAACTTATAGTTTGCATTGCTTAGAGCACAGAGAGATTGCCTTTATAAAACAAGTACCATGTGTCAGTTGCTATGCTAAGTTTTGGGATGCAAAATAAAGCTCATTGTCTGATTGAAGAGACAACATACAAACAACATATATTCGGGTAAGGATAAATTGGAAGTAATCAAAGAAAGAACTACCATTATATTACAATGGAATAAAAAAAATGAATAGTTACATCCAGAAGGAGTGGAAATGGATCCAAAAATCTAGATAAGGAAAGGAGAGAGTAGTTAGTGCAGATATGATAGCCTGGAAGAGAATTGAAAGATTGGAGGTCACGAAGGAGTGGAATATGGGGAAAGATACCAAGCCAATAGGTTGGGTTATGATAAATGAATTTTGATGTTCTTGAATGTGGGGGTGGTACATTTGTGGGTACATTGTGATAGAAAGATCAAGAGTGTAATCATCTTTATGTGTGGCTGAGTTGGGGTGGAGGAATAGGTCTGGGAAAGAAATAGGTTGAGAAACTGGTAGGGTGTTTGATAAACTCTATTTGGAAGACAGGATTTGGGGAGGAAAGATTGCAAACCAAGCACCGAGCAAGGAAGGAAAGTACTGAAGTTCTACAGGCAACTATCAGGAAATTTGATTGGGTAGAAGATGTAGATTATATGGACATTATGGGAATTGAGTGAACCATACTAACTTCAATTCTAGATCTAGCTCAATTCTCTTTTTATTCAATCATAGGATTAATCCAATTTCTGCCTTGTGAGAAAATTTTATTCAATTACAGGAATTATGAGAAAACTTTAAGTGCATTGTTTGAACCTAGCCTTGGGTGGATGGGAAGCTAGATTACCTCTACCTGTTACTTACAGATCTTTAACTAAAGACCAAAAAAACTCATTGAAATCTGAAAATTGATACAGAAGTTTTCTCACAATTACATACCTCAAAAAACTCATGTAAGTTGTCTGAAAAAATGGCCCTGCAGTCAGTTACTATTTCCTTGTTCCTTTGATTGAATACAGACATATGAGGAGTGGGACATCTCTTTTTCTGATTTCAGGGAACTGTACCTCTTTTCTTTTCCCTTTCCCAACTTGAAAAACCTATGACCTTTCATCCAATTGGAAATCAGATTACTTAATCTTGTATCTTGGTTTATATCATATTAATTGGTGGGTTTTTTTTTAAATGAATAAAAATCTGTCTTCCCTTGTATTTGAGGTCCAGTGCCAAGTTGAGGAAGCCTGGTCCTAATTTCTTATGCAATTGGCATGCATTGCTTAATAAATTCAAACCTTTGCTTCCTCATTTATTTCAGCTTTTACCTATCACAGTCTCAAAGGAGGAGAATGAATGAAGGTAGTGAAAAAACTTGGAAGTGGCAATGGGGAACAAGTATTCCAACTTCTTTACTTCAGCTAGAGAGCCGAGGAAAATGAGTGGAACTTCAGCCAGTGCTGGATGGGGTAGCCAGGGTTATGTCATCAGGAGTGAGCCAGTTCTCAGTTATAGCCAGAAGATGGAAGGGGTAGGAAAGGGAGAGATTTAGGGTGAAAGCAGATGTGTTGACTATGCAGCGGGCATTCCAGAGGGCACAGTGGAAGGGATGAATAGCATTTGTTTGAACCTTTAGGATGGATGGGTTCAGAAGGATAGGAATAAAAAATTGGTTTGTGGGGAATAAGAAATGAGATTTGGAAAAGAAACTGCAGAAATTCAGAATCTCTGGGATGTGATGAATATGACAAGATGAATATGATCATTCAGTGAAAGCTACCGCTCTTCCCTGAAGAGATTGGAAATCAGGCAAGAGACATGTACAATCTCAGATGGAAGGCACACAATCAGATAGAGGACCCTTATTTTTTCTCTCCTCTTCCCTCTAGAGACTTCTCTTTATACTCTTTCTGGGGGCTGGAGATCAGGCAGGAAATGGACACTGCAAGATGGAAATTCCTTCTCTTCCTTCTTCTGAAGACACATATAACAAAGATGAAAGGCATGTGTTCAGATGGGAGGCTTTTCTTGACCTCTCCTTTTTCCTCTGGAGGCTTGCAGTCAGCCAGGAGATGTTACAGGAGCTGATGGTAAGAGTAAGAAGACTGGAAAAGTAGGAGAGTTCCAGATTGTGAAGGGCTTCGAAATATCAGAGGATTTTATATTTGATCCTAGAGCTGATAAGGAGTTATTGCATTTTACTGACTAGGGGAGTGGTATAGTAAGACATATTCAGGAATATTAATATTATTAATAATATAGTTTTCAACCTTTATTTTTGCAAGATTTGTGTTTCAAATTTTCTCCCTTCCTCCCTTATCTTACTCTTCTCCAAGATAGCAAACAATCTGACATGTACAATCCTTTTAAACATATTTCCATATTTGTCACATTATACAAAGAAAAATCAGACCAAAAGGGAAGAAAATAGGAGAAATTAATATCTAAAAATATTAATATGATATATTTAAGAATATTCATATCCTCTCCAGTTCACTTTACAGATGAGGAAACTGAGGTAAACAGTATTGAATGACTTGTTCTGAATCATAGAACTAGAAAGTGTCTGAGGCCAGATTTGAACTCAGGATGATGTTTTACTACCTCCAGGCCTAGCCCTTGTGCCATCTAGCTAACCAACTTTAACTTTTGAGTGAGTTGGATTTGTTAATGACATCACCAAAGTGAAGTCTGGACTGTTGTGTAAATTGGATTTAAATAATCCAGTTGGACTTTCTAAATTAAAGCCCTTCATAAGCTTCAGGTTGGCCCAGCACTAGAGTAAAGACTTTTGGACCACTCTTCCCATCCACCCTGAGTGTAAGGCCCTCTTGTGCCTGTTTTCTGTGTGCCTGGGTATCATCTATCTGTCCCCAAAGCACATGTTCTTCCTACTGCTCTTATTTCTGTCTCCAGCCCCCATTCACTATCACGAAGGCCCTTCTTGCCTCCCTTTCTTCCAAGAGTCCATTTACATAAAACAAAAACTGTCTGTATAGAGGAGATGCTATTAAAGTAAAAATCAACAGAAATTGGCCACAGTTTGAATATGATTTGGATGTGGGGTTAGAGTGAGTAGAGAAGAATAACTAGGTTTTAATCATGGTGAGAGAAATTAATATTATACTATTATATTTATAACTAATTATTAATTTATGATTTATCCTTTTCCTTCTATTTCTATTGAGACCCAGCTACTGAAAAAGGTTAGTCAGCCTCTGAAGAACATGGCTGAGTGGCAAAATTGCTTCTAGTAGCAAGGCACATGCTGTTAAATAGATTGGATGGGATCCTACCCAACTGGAAACCTAATTTCTTTTCTTTTTTTTCTCAATGTATTTTATTTTTCTAAATATACATATAGTTTTCAACATTTTTCTTTCTTTTTTATTAAAGCTTTTTATTTTCAAAACATATGCATAGATAATTTTCAACATTCATCCTTGCAAAATCTTGTGTTCCAAATTTTTTCCTTCTTTCCCCCCCACCCCTTCCCCTAGACAGCAAGTAATACAATATATGTTAAACATTTGCAATTCTTCTATAGATATTTCCACAATTATCATGCTGCACAAGAAAAATCAGATCAAAAAGGAAAAAAAATAAGAAAGAAAGCAAAATGGAAGCAAACCATAACAAAAAGAGTGAAATACTATGTTGTGATCCATACTCAGTCCCCAGTCCTCTCTCTGGGTGTAGATGGCTTTCTCTAACACAAGACCATCGGAACTGGTCTTAATCATCTCATTGTTGAAAAGACTCATGTCCATCAGAATTGATCATCACATAGTCTTGTTGTTGCCTTATATAATGATCTTCTGGTTCTACTCACTTCACTTAGCATTAGTTCATGTAAGTTTCTCCAAGCCTCTCTGAAATCATCCTGCTGATCTCAACATTCATTTTTACTAGATTTTGTACTCCAAGTTTTTTTTCCCTTCCTCCTTTACCTTATGCCTCCCCAAGGCAGTAAGCAATCTGACATGTACACTCTTTTTAAACGTTTCCATATTTGTCATGTTGTACAAGAAAAATGAGACCAAAAGGGAAGAAAACATGAGAAATAAAAGGCAAACAAACAGAGGTGAAAATATTATGCCTTGATCCAGATTCAATCTCCATGGTTCTCTCTCTGATTGTGGATGACACTTTCTATCCCAAGTCTATTGGAACTGTCTCGAATCACCACATTGCTGAGAAGAGCCAAGTTCATCACAGTGGATCATCACATAATCTTGTTCCTGTGTACAGTGATCTCTTGGTTCTACTCATTTCACTTAACACCATTTCATGTAAATCTTTTTTCTGAAATCAGCCTGCTCATCATTTCTTATAGAACAATAATATTCCACAACATCACATTCATATACCATAACTTGTGCAGTCATTCCCCAACTGATGAGCTCAACTTCCAGTTCCTTGTCACTACAAAAAGGGCTGATAAATTCATTTTTGCACATGTGGGTCCTCTCCCCTCTTTATGATCACTTTGGGAATCAGATCTAGCTGAGACACTGCTGGATCAAAGGGTATTCACAATTTGGGCGTAGTTTGAAATTGCTCTCCAGAATGATTGGATGATTTCACAACTTGACCAACAATGCCTTAGTGTCCCAGTTGGAAAACTTTTTTTGTTTAGAGTATGGACAGAATACAGTCTAGGTGAACCTTTGCCTGGGGGAGGAACTTCCCATCCTTGATCCTCTCCTTTAGAGTTTAATAGAACCGAGCTCATGAAAGAGAAAATTAGCCAGAGAAGTCCAGATGAAAAAGGCTTCCCCTTTTCTGGATTCCTTGAATCTACTGAATCTCATGACCAAACTTTGTTCTCAGCAGAAGGAGTTAAAGACTTTTAGCCTCCTCCTCATTTAATGTACACCAATAAGTGTTAAGTTTCACTCATCAAGAGAATTTCCTTTTGGAAGGGATTTAAGGCCTTTCAGCATTTCCTTTGGCATCTTTGATTACTAAAACTCCTGGCCATCAACTTATTGATTCTAGATTGACCTAATTAATAAATTATTATTTGTCACAATGGCTGGGTTAGTTGGTGGTACCCTTGATGATAAAAGGGAAGTTTGGAAGGGGAGAGTGTTTGATGGTAGAGATAATGAGTTCAGTTTTAGGTATGCTGAATTGAAAACAACTATGGGGCATCTTGCCAGGGATGTTTAATAGGCAATTGGAGATGCTAGTCTGAGATTAGGGCTGGAGAAGTAAATCTGCAAATCATCAGCATAGAGATAATTATTGAAAATATGACTTCTGTTGAGACCATGAAAGTGAAATAGTATAGAGGAAGAAGATGTTCACAGCAGAGCCCTGAAGGACATGTCTGTTTAATAAATGTAATCTGGACAAAGATTCAGTAAAGGACACGGAGAAGGTATGATTGGAGTCCGGAAGAGAACTACATCGGGATATCAGAAACCCAGAGAGAAGAGTATTAAGTAGAAGAGGTTGATTAGTAGCTTCAGTTGAGTCTTAGCAAATACTACAAAGCAGTCAAGAAGGATGAGGACTGAAAAAAGGCAATTAGAGATGGCAGTTTCTCAAGAGATCGTTGGTAATTTTGGAGAGAGCAATTTGGGTTGAATGATGAGATCAGAAACCAAATCACACAGAGTTAAAAATAGAGTAAGAGGAAAGAAAATAGATAACATTTAGACAAGGTCAAAGGCAAGACTTGAACGAAGCTTTTCCTAGATGGAGAGTGGCTCTCTATCCACTATGGGGGAGAGTATAATTTTTTTTTAATGATAGAAGATTACAATTAAAAAAAAAACAAACAAAAAAACTTTGGCTATCACTACCATAGACTCAACTCTCCCTTTAGGTCTCCAGTGAATGTGGGACAGTCTAGTAGAAGTCAGAAGAATTGACTTGTAAATGAGGTAGGGATATGCTAATGGAGATGAAGAACAGCCTTGACTTTTGTGGAGGAGAAGGGGAAGGCAGTAAAGAGGGGAAGGGATCTCGAGGTAACCGACTTTTCCTGAGATTTTATGAAGGCAGAGACTAGATCCCAGATTCACCTTTTCTGTCTGGGTGCTGCTACATTTACAAGCCACCAGATTCTCTAAAGAGAATGCATGACCCTCAACTTTAGTAGCCGAGCTCTTGCTCATAATGTTTTGGGTCAGTGACCTGTGGTGTCTGTCCAGAAACGGCTCTCTCTCTGAGCACAACCAATGACTGAATGTCTTCTGGGTGTTCTCCTGACGGTTCTGGAGTAGTGATCTACTTTTACTGGGCTCCATAAAGGCAGATTTATATGGAATGACTCTCTTTTGCTCTCCATCCTCTCTTTCCCCTGCAGTTCTCCCTGGTACTTTGGGGCTGAGATATATGCCCCTTTTGGAGCTGCTGTCCTCCCTGGGAAGGCTCTGGCTCTGAGCCCTGTGACTCTGGGACTGACCACTGTCAGAGCACGTGAGGTGGAATCCCTGAGCCAGTGCTTTCCAGAAGGCTAAGCCAGCAGATTTGGAACAGTCCAGTGCGGGTGTCCTCCCATTTCCCTTCCCCCATCCTGACCCAAGGCAGACAAGCATAATAGAAATACTGGTTTTCACTTCCCAATTTTTTGCAAGGGAGGTCACACAGCTCTGGAGGAAACAGGGAGAGCAGAGGGCAAGTGGATGAGCCCAGAATGGGCAGTGAGGCCAGCCGAAGAAAAACCTTCCAGGACTGGCCAGCTGAGGGCCCTGTCTCTCCCCAGGACCTGGCCAGAGCCGGCTTCTTCTACGTAGGCCCTCAGGACAGGGTGCAGTGTTTCTGCTGTGGCGGGATGTTGGACAACTGGACAGCTGGAGACAGCCCCCTCCTAGAACACCAGAGGCTTTTCCCCACGTGTCAGTTTGCCCTCAGCAAGCATACTGGCAGTCTCCCTGCCCGGGACACTAATGACAGCGTAGATGGGCAGATTCTGAGTCAATTACAAAGAATATCGGAGGAAGAAGGGGAAGGAAATGAGACCGTCCTGACTACCAGACCCGCCTACCCAGATATGGGAGTGGAACAGATCCGCCTGGACTCATTTCACAACTGGCCATCTGCTTCAACGGTGTGCCCTCAGCAACTGGCCAGAGCAGGCTTTTTCTACACAGGTAGGCCGGACGCTTCGTTTCATACAGGCTGGTTGTGGGGCCTTAAGCATGCACATTAGTGTGGAGAAGTTAGCCTGGGTTTTCCTCGAGGTCACCTCTTTTCATGCACTTGAGTCTGGAGTTACACTTGTTCTAAATCATTCCCTACAAGTCTGTGGCACAGGCAGACTGGGTATGTCACATAAACTGATCCCTGACAGACCTCTGAAGAATAAGGCTGGTTTTGCTTGGCCATTGTCACACTGTAGGAAGCCATGTGTCTATAAATGGGCTCTAAGGAGAAGTGGGCGCTTTTTTTCCTTTCCTTTTTCCTTGGCTCCCTCGCCCCTTTTAAACACCCGATATCTTTGTAGATTTTGAACATTCATTTTTGTCAAACTTTATGTTCCAAATTTTTCTCCCTCCCTCCCTTATCTCCCCTTTCCCCAGGCAATCTGATAGAGGTTAAATATGCAATCCTTCATAGATTTTGGGAGATTTTCATTTCAAAACCTAGGATTAGAGCAGTAATTTATAGCTGAGTGTTAATGGAAAGTCTAATATATTCTTTATTGTGGCAAACTTAGCCTGGCTAGAATTGAGGCCATCTTGGAACATTTTTATGACCTTCAAGACCATCTAGTCCCAATTTTATTTTACAGATGAAACAGAAGTTTAGAGAAGGGAATTAGTTGTCCAAAGTCAGACTAGAATGGCAGAGGTGGGATTCCACTCCAGGTTTTCTGAATCCGATGTTCTTTTTGGTATCCTATCTGGCAGCTTGGAGAGTATGTTATGGGGTGGAGTGCTGGGTCTTTGTCTCAGAGTACCCTAGACTACATTTACTCATCAGATAGTTGAGGCCATAGTCTCCAGAGAGGCCAGAAGTGGGGCAAAGTGGTGAGCGAACCCCTGTTTTATGTTCTCGAAAGGAAGCCTCTTTCCTTTGGCTGCGTTCACTGTGCCTTCCTCTCTTACCAATAAAATAAATTCAGCACAGACCAGCCATTTCCCCCAATCTGATGGCGGAGCGAAGAGGCCTATAGTTTCTCTATTCCTTTCCTCTAGAAACCTCGTAAAACCCAATCTATTATTGCTGTTCTGGATTTAGTTATGAAAGATGAGGTAGATCTATGGGAAGTGACATGTGTATCTTTGGAGCTGTTTGCTATAACACACATCTGTCATAGGCTCCCCAGTCTGCCTTGTTCTAGGATCAAACTGAGAATACAAAGGGACCTTGCAGGCCATTGAGTCCGACTTTTATAGCTGAGGAAACTGAGTCAAGCAGCAAGTTAATTATCATTTATTAAGCACCTACTATGTGCCAGGCCGTGTGCTAAGTACTGGAAATACAAAGAAAGGCAGAACAGCCCCTGTTCCAAAACAGCTCACAGTCTAATATGGAAAATAACATGCAAACTAACTAACTACAAAGAAGTTATGTACAGGATAAATCAGAGATAACAGAAAGAAAGTGTTAGTTAGCATTAAAGGGATCAGGAAAGGCTTCCTACAGGAAGCAGAAATGAAAAAAGAGAATATGGAGAAGATCCAGTGAAAACAACTTAACATGGAGCCTTCTTGTAGAAATGGAAGGCTAGGAGAAAGGTGGTGGGAGAGACCAGGGCACTGTGAGAGGGGGAAGGGGAATGGGAAGGAGCCAAACAGCTGCATTTTTCACCCTAACTCACCCTAACTGAAGGCTGTCCCCTGGTCATGAGCTTGGGAGACTGCTATTTACTCTCTGGGTAAGGCCCAGTTTTATTATTCTTTTTCTAGGTTCCTTACGACACCTCAGTAAGGATGTCCAATATTTTAAAAATTTTTTAATAATTTTTATTTACCAGATATATTTATTTATTTACCAGATATATGCATGGGTAATTTTACAACACTGACAATTGCCAAACTTTTTGCTCTATTTTTTCCCCTCCTTCCCCCCCCCCCCAGATGGCAGGTTGACCGATACATGTTAAATATGATAGAGTATAAGTTAAATACAATACATGTATACATGACCAAACAGTTGTTTTGCTGAACAAAAAGAATCGGACTTTGAAATAGTGTACAATTAACCTGTGAAGGAAATAAAAAATACAGTCAGATAAAAATAGAGGGATTGGGAATTCTATGTAGTGGTTCATAGTCATCTCCCAGAGTTCTTTCACTGGGTGTAGCTGGTTCAGTTTATTACTGCTCTATTGGAACTCATTTGGTTCATCTCATTGTTGAAGAGGGCCACATCCATCAGAATTGATCATCATACAGTATTGTTGTTGAAGTATATAATGATCTCCTGGTTCTGCTCATTTCACTCAGCATCAGTTCATGTAAGTCTCTCCAGGCCTTTCTGACATCAAGGGATTCCAATATTGAATGGAGCTAAATTGTTTTTTTGGGTAAAATTTAGTCTTACTAAGGGGTAGAGGAACCACTGGAAAAGTAGCTTTAGACTATGTAATAACCATTTATATATAGCACTTTTAAGATTTATGAAATGTATGTGTGTATATGTATGTATGTATGTATGTATGTATCAGAGACAGAACTTGAACTCAGTTCTTTCCAAGGCTGGTTTGCTACCCACTATTCCATATTGCTTTAGAATAAGTTAAATGAACCACTGAGATATTGAGCTTCTGGTTCAAGTTTTCGTTAAGACAATCATCTGCTGCACCTGGTCCAGGATGTCCTGCTTCTTCTCCAGAGCCACAGTTCCAGCTGCTCCTGGAAACCTCTCTGTGCTGTCTTTCAGGCCAGCATGACCATGTGAAGTGTTACTACTGTGATGGGGGCCTGAGGAACTGGGATCGAGGGGATGACCCTTGGAGGGAGCACGCCAAGTGGTTCCCTAGGTAACTTGGGGTGCCGTGGAACTTTTATGTGTCTGAATATCCTCAGCTTTCTGATGAAGGTATTTGATGTCCCTAGGCCAGGTGTTGTACTTCTGCAAGAAAAAGCTATCTAGGTCTGCCCTGGAAAAGTTCACGTTAGCTTTAGAAGTCTCTCTTATTCCATCTTCCTTCTCACTCATTCCCATTATATCCAGCTGTATCTTTTATCTTTACTTTTGCCTTTTTTCAGATGTGAATTTCTGCTTCAATCCAGAGGCAGGGCCTATGTCAGTAGCATCCAGGAGTCCTCCAGCCTACTAGAGTCCTGGGTAAGTTCATATAATTCTCCTTACAGGATTTTTTTGGGATAATGCTTAAGAAAAAGAAAATCCTGCCATGTTATTTATTTTTAAAAAGATGTTATGCTTTTTAGGGCCATGGAGAAGATCCAGGAGAGGTAGATTCCACTCCTTCTACCCCAGGTTAGTTGAGAAACATTTTTCTTCTCATTGTAGACTTTTAGGGTTCTTGGTAATAATCTAATCTAACCCCCCTCATTTTACATATGAGGAAATTAAAGTTTGGGGATTTGAAGTGAATTGCCCAGAGTAGCACAACAAAGTTAGTATTCAAACAGGTCTCCTGATTTCCAACCCTTTCTCCTCTGCTATGTTGAATGTCATTTGCTTGCTGCTTATTCTATTTAAATACACGGAGGATTGAAATGCAAAATGGAATTAAACATTTTTAAAAATGTTAACATACAACTCCTTTGATTTCCTACCTTGGTGATCTGTACTCAAGAACAAGCATCCTGTTAGTTAGCCTACTATTGCAGTTTGACTGAATTGATGGATTCTGCGCTTTACTAGCAGTAACAAGCTCCAAACTAATTGAAAGGTTGCTTTGTCATTTGACTTTCATCTTCTCTACTGCATCTCATTTAGAGTTTGCTTTCTAGAAACTACAAGCAAAGTGCCTTGCACCTAGTAGATATTCAGTCAATACCCAGAGTTATTGTTGAAACTCAGGCTAAGCTGTGACCCAGCCCAATAGGCACTCAGCCACCTAGACTCCAAAAGCGATTCTTGGTTAGAATTTCCTTGTTCCTGACTTCTGCCAGACATGAAGTGTGTGAAGTTTGCCTTCAAATGCCTCTGATATTGTCAGATTTTATTGTATTGTGAAAGTGGGAGATGGAGGGGAAGCAAAGAAAATCTGCCCATGTATTTGGGGTAGATTTGGTTCTCTTCGATGTCCCTATTCTTTCAAAACAACTCCCAAGTGAAAACAGATGACTTATTAGATCAAAGCATTTATTTACTGTTGGGCAATGGAGAAAGTGAAAGCTTTGGTCTGAAGTGCTCTTACAGATTCATCCCTGTTCTCATGGGATCCTTCCAGCTTTGGAGGGGAATTCACCCCTTTTACAAATTTGAAGTTGGAGGACCAAAGAATTTAAATTTTTGATTCTAGTTTATACTGTGAGCTAGCAGCAGAAATAGAACTAAAGCTCTGGAATCCACATTCCTTGGCCTGGAATTCCCTCTACTACAATAGGCTATTTACTATTTTTGTGGGGCGGCTTGCTGTGGAAGCAAGCTTTGTGGATCCTAATCTTTTCTCTTTAAATCCTGAGAAATCAAACCTCATCTGCCTCATAGTAGAAGTCTGCCTTTGCATGCTCAAGAACGACTCTAGGAAAACTGGGACTTTGGTTCTGGAACCCTTCCAGAGCTTCCAATATCACAGATCACTCAACAAACATTTGTTAAACACTGTCTGGGAACAGAGTACTCAGCTAGGCACTGAGGGAGATGCAAACATCTTAGATATGAACCTGTCCCCACTTTTATGGTATCTGTAGTCCAGTAAAAATAGAAACATACAAGCTGGTTGGGAGAGTGCCTTCTATCCACATTGTCTGTCATCTTGCCTCTAATGCTATGGTTCAGACCCTCTTTAACTTGCCAAATGTAAGAACCGTGTACATGTCACCTGTTTAAGTGCCATGCATTCAGGGAAAGAACACTGGCCTTAGAACCAGAAGGCCTATATTGAAATCACATGTTTTCTTACCATTTTGGGGCTTATGGTATTCACTTTAACTCTGGGTACCCGTTTCCTCCTCTAGGAAATGAAGGGGTTGGACTATATGTCCCCTAGCATCCCTTCCAGCTCTGACATTTTATTTCTGTGGTGTTTGTGGGAGAAAGTTTGGGACTAATGCTACTGCTATAAACTATGTTCTCTCAGGTTTTTGCTTTGTGCTATTACTGTTTCAGGTTATTAGTATAGATTTTAATTCAGGGGTTCTCAAATTTTGCATGTGATGGACTCTTATGGCAATCTGGTAAAGCTTATGAGCCCCATTTTGGAATGTTTTTAAATAAGCAGAATAAAATATATAATATTCCAATAGAAACTTAAAACCCACAAGTCCCTGGACAATCTGGAATCTATAAATAAGCCCTTTAGGGGCTAACATTAAGAACTTTGGATTTAATCCAATAGTATTAAGATAAGGGTCTCCATTGTCAAAGGGATCTCTAATTTTCCTCCCCACACAGTAGACTTGAAATCCATTTTCCCATCTGATATGACTGCTCATTTTCTTGGCTCTTTGTACTCTTAAACTCTTAAACAGAGGCACGTACCTTAAAGTAAACAGGCCGGTTGGATTGTATTCTGGATGCAGCTGGGGAATGAGCAGTACTGTTCAGAGGCCACTGACTAGTGGGCCCGGCTCAGTGACCCTGCCCTGCGACCCCTTGGGCAGCAATGACAGCAGCACATCTCCTCTCGGGGTTCAGTGACTCTCCGTTCCACTTTGCAGGTAGCCCAGGAAGCCGGGCTTGGCTAGCGTGGCCAGCTTGGCGGCAATCCACAGTGGTAAAAAGTGTGCTGCAGATGGGGTTTGAACAGAACATGGTGGAGAGGTTGGTTCTGAATAAATACAGGCTGGCAACCCCAGCCAGCACATCAGTATCTCAGCTAGTCTCTGATCTAATCCAGGAGGAAGAGAGGAGTGCAAGAGAGACCAGAGGTACAAACACTTCTTCGTTGCCTGTGTTAAGTGGGGAGGGCTTGTTCCAGTCTGCAGACCTGCCTCCCTTCAGAGGCCTTCCCCCAGTCCTCCCAACCTCCTGGATAGACCCTCTTTGGTCTCTCCTCCCTTGGAACTCTGAATCCCCGATATCTGGGTTATTCCCTTAGGCATTTATCAGCTCCTATCTTTATAATTTTCTTCTACTGTTACTTCAATGCTTTGCCTTCCCATGTATATTATAAATTCTCAAAGTCTGGGATTGTCTACTGGAAAAGTCAAGATAATTGCTTAATAGGCCCTCCACTTAATAATGTGTATTTTGACTTTAAAAATGGAGAACTTCTCAGTGGCTCAGTATGGATGTCAGAACTCATCTAACTCACCTTGGGTCATTTGAGGTCACTTCTGCTTGTTGATGGGTAGACTACAATATGGGGACACTTAGTGGTCAGTATATGGAACATGTGCCATCTGGCTTCACTGACTAAAGAAAATTTTTCTTCTCCCCACCCCCCAGACCCTACCCTTGTATTATTTTGAGATTGGATGAATAAGTATTTTTTATGGAGAAAATTTTTTCCAATAGAGTTGGAGTGTCTTCTGAAAAACTTTATGCCAGTGATCTATGGGTAATCACCAGGGATCTGGTGACATTTTTTCACTGATTAGGGAACATGACAAAATTTATAGTCTGTCTTCCACAGCACCTGCTCCCGTGGCACCTGAGTCAAGCGCACCCAGAAGAGAAGAGCAACTTGAGCAGATCACAGAGGCAGGTGAGGGGCTAGGCAAGATCTGTACATGCGCTCCCTTGAAAGGTAATTTTTACTTTCTGTCACCATCTTGTTTCTAAGCCTTGGAATCTGAACGACTAGAGGGCACAGTGAATAGAGTATCAGGCCTGGAGCCCGGAAGACCCATCTTCCTGAGTTCGAATCTGGCCTCAGACACTTATTAGAGGTGTGATCCTCATCTATAAAATGATCTGGAGAAGGAAATGGCAGACCGCTCCAGGACCTTCACCAAGAAAACCCCAACCTGGGTCAAGGAGAGTTGGGTACCAATTGAAATCACAGCAACAACATCTGAGCAGACCAGTTCAAAGGTTAGAGCACAGTGCTCTATTCTTACTGGTTATTCTCAAAGAAACTGTTTTCCTTTCCAAAGACTGAGGTTTCTAGTCACTAGGGGAACTGGGCAACAGAGCTTCAATAGACCTCATACCCACTGCCACAAAAAGAACTTTGAACTTTTTTTAAATTGATAGTGAATCAATAGAGTCCTTGAGCTACCATCTTAAGATGCATTAATAGGAATGAAATGCTTAGAATGAGGGATGAAAGCTCTCCTTTACCCTGATTGAGACCCTTTAGAATACTGTTTGGTTTAGAGATCCATATATTTAGGAATGATATTGATAAAGGTCATATCAAGTTGGAAATGACTTAAAACTATGCCTTATGAGAAGTGAAGGTCAAAAGGACTGGGTAGAACTGGAAAGAACTGGAACTTGGGGGGGTGAGCAAAAAGGAAGGGGCTGTGGATAAAAATCTTCAGAGATTCAGAGAGCTGACCTGAAAATGAGTTGGTCATATGCTAAGAATGAGGGATGATAAGTAGAAAGCCCAAATGTTCCATGGTGTTCTTATAAAGTCAGGAGAAAGAGAGGAAGGCTCCCTTCAGCTTGATCAAACCCTTTATATTAGACTTATGGGAGGACATGGACAAAAGCCCCCCCAGAGTGGGGCAGGCATGAATGAGTCCCAAACCAATGACCCCACAGATCCATTTGAACCTTTTGGAAAAGAGATTGGACCCTTTGTTTTGCATTCCAATCTTTGAGTAGTGGGTGTTGGTTGGAGAGATTCAGGTTAGATGTAAGAAACTTAATGTCTAAAATTGGAATGGATTTTCTGAGGAGACAGTGAGTTTCTCAGCACGGGAAATCTTTAAAGGGTACTGAAATGATTACTTGATAGGGCCTCTCTAAAGGGAATTCCTTTTCAAGTATAGTTAGTTCCAGAGACTTCTGCTGCTGCTGTTCAGTTGTTTCAATCATGTCCAACTCTTCATTCTCCCATTTGGGGTTTTGCTTTTTGGCGGGGAGGGGATGGGGAGGCAAAGATAGTTTGTCATTTCCTCCTCCAGCTCATTTTGTGGATGAGGAGACTGAGGCAAATGGGGATAAGTGACTTGCTTAGAAAGTGTCTGAGACCAGCTTTGAACTGGGAAGCGAGTCCTCCAGATTTCTAGCCCGGGGCTCCATCCACTGTGGAACCTCGCTGGTCTGAGGGCCCCCACCCTGAGACTTTTCATCTTCCCATGTGCAAAGCAGCCTTCTCCTCCTTTCCTGACCTCTCCTCCTTGCCCTTGCCCACAGGACCCCTGAGCACGGAGCAGCAGCTGCAGCAGCTAAAGGAGGAGCGGACGTGCAAAGTGTGCATGTACCAAGTGGTATCCATTGTCTTCGTCCCCTGCGGCCACCTGGTCTGCTCAGAGTGCGCCCCAAACCTGCAGCAGTGCCCCATCTGCCGAGCCGCCATCCACGGCAGCGTCAGGACTTTCCTGTCCTAGCCACGCTCGGTGAGTGAAAAGCTCTCCCACGCTTGCCCTGCCCAGAGTGGCCTGCCCATCAGCCACGGGAAAACAGGCTCAGAGAGCAGGTTAGGCCAGGGGTCACACGGCTGTTTGACACTTCCGTTTTCCTTCCCTACTCAAAAAGTGGAACTCAGTCTTAAGGCAGTGCTGAGAGGCAGAAATATAGACCTCCCTGGAGAGGGCAAAAGGGCTTTGCAAAGACAAAAACGTGTCATATGGAGTTAACCCCTGGTTGAGCGCCAGCTCGGAATCCAGAACCCATCTCCCCAAGTTTCCTCACTGGGGCGTTTCCTCCATCAGTGGAGGCACGGTCCCTAGCTTCTTTCGTGTAGCTGAGTGAAGGTTTGCTAAGAGTGATGGAAAGGTAGGTTGGTCTGGAGAGATCTCCCACCTGTTCCTGTTCCCTTCTCCATGGGTACCTCCCTACGATCCAATCTCTGAGTAATTGTGAAAATCAACTCTTCCTAGAGCCTCTCTCCGACTTGGTCCTTCCAGGACCTGCTGAGTTTGGGACCCTGAAGACTGGGATAATGTGGGACTGGAGATCCTGTCTTCTGAGCAAGCAAGGATCAAGCCTCTTACCCAGATGAGGGAGCTCCTCATGAGGCTCCCGAGGAGTGTCTGACCTCGTCATGGGAGCCATAGCTGCAACTTCAAGCAAGGTTAGCGTAGTTGGGAAATAATTAGGGGACATCAAAGGGCAGGGGAAATAACCAGGATCTAAAGCTATCTATCTAAGAGTCTCCTAGGGCAACATGTTTTTTTGGTTGAGGTATACAAGTGTGCATTTCTGCTTTGCTTTTTCTTTGACTCTGTTTGAAGTTCTTTAATTTTTTGCAATAAAGTTTCTTCCAGTGTAATCAATGCCATGAGGTTGGCCTTTGAAGGTAGGAGGTATTCAATGACAGCCTAATCTTTTGTTCATTAACAATAGTTATCATTTATATAGTGTTTACTTTGTAAGTATTGTGCTGAGATTTAGAATTACCTCATTTGATCCTTACAACATCCCTGGGAGGTAGTTGCTATTATCCCCATTTTACAGATGAGGAAACTGAGGCAGAGATTAAGTGACTTGCCAAGAGTCACACAGCTGTTGAGCATCTGAAACCCAGAATTCTATCCACCGTGCCACCTAATTGCTCTTAATCTCTTTCTCTACTAATCTCTTGTCAATGGCACAATATCATCCACCAGGATTGACTGGGATGAAATTCTACTAGCAGAAAACCTTGAAACCCTTGAACTTGACTGCCAATCATTGTGCATCTAAGCAGAAGGATAAGTGGATGTCTGATCAATAGCTGCAGCTGTTAGGAATTCTTAAGGCGTTTGCAGGGAATTTCTTTATGCAATGTATAGTAGAAAGTTGGAAAGGATTTTACAAATCACTGCTTAGTTCAACTGCCTTATTTTGCTAGGGAGTAGTAGTGACAGAAGAGGTAGTAACTTTCCAAGCTCACGAAGTGTCAATGGCAAATGTTGCACTCAAACTCAGAAATCCTAACAGCTACCTGCAAAGCAAGAACCTTCTTAAAGAATCTTGATTTCAGTGTTCTTTTTAAAATATGAATATACATCTCAAGGATCTGATTTTTTTGACATGTTAAATTTTCTCTAAGCAAAGGCATTGTTTTCTGGGAGGGACCTTACTTTAGGCTGTTAGCCACTTAATCTAATTCAGATTAGTATGTGGGCTGCAGTGGCTGTCCTGGAATGCAATTTCAGGACCTTCTGAATCCCTGACATCTATTTCCTATTACCTAAAATCTCTTTGGTCAGAGGAACAAGTACATACAGGTCCAAGAGAGAAGGGCTATAAATGGTCAAGATTAGAATTCTTCCTTGGAAGCAGGAGGGTAGAGGCTAGCACTGAATTCCATGGAGATGCATGGAAAAAGGAAGGAAAAAAGGGTTAAGAGAGGTAGTACAGAAAGGGGGGAAAAGGGAGTGATGGCCGAGAAAACAGTTCATTCTTTTGCTTGGGACCCTTCAGGCTACTTGTGCTCCTCTCCTCCACGTGCAGGGGGCAGCATTATTCTGTGATTTTAGAACCTTTGGGTGAGCCAGGCAGATAAACAGATATTGAGCATGAGCCTTTCAGGTCTGATAGCAGTCATGTTAATGAAAGGTGGTCAGAAGACCCTGCTAATTTGCTCCTTATCAAAGTTGGCCCATTGAAATGATGAAAACCAACTTTATCTTTGTCCAGCTTATGATGGTTAATGGAGTGACCTATACATTTGAATATATTAAAAACACCAGCTTGGTTCTTTTGTCAAAATGTATAACCAATTTATAAATTCAGCACTATCAAATCTCAGAGTTGAAAAGAACCTCAGTGATCTAATCATGCAATCTTAGATTTAGAAGTGGACATCTAGTTCATTTAGTCCATTTTGCAGATGGGAAAAATGAAGCCCAGAGAGCTCTTGCTCTAAAGTTGCACAGCAGAGACAGAGTCAAACCTGGGAGAAAGGTCCTTGAATCCCAGCCCACAGCTTTACTGCTAGATGATTTTGCTTATTAATATGTTTATGAAGTTGATCAGTGAACCACTAGAGAATGTTTGTGTCCAACAGCAGATGTTCCATAACAGAGGTGTCCCCAGAGACTCAACTTGCTTCCAAATGAATAAAATTGCAATGAATTTAAAAGTGGCCTGTGATTATTGAATTTAATGGTTCACGCAATGACGATGGCTCATGAAGGATATCCCATTAACATGTGTACATACATACATATTTTTATATATATATATACATACATATTCCTCCCCTGTCTCTGCCATCTCTCTCATTAAACTATTTCCCATAGACAAACTCTTCCACTTTTAGCTCAGAGATCAACGCTCTGAGGTCATGGAACAAAAACAACAAACTCATTACGGACGCCAGGGTACCTGTTGTACCTCAAAGCCAAACTAGGCTGGGAGTAGCAGGAGGGATCATTACAGCTTACAAAGTTCACCAGTTTTGCTCCACTGACGCAAAAAAGCATCCCATGTGACATGAGCCTGGGGTGGGAGCAGCTGTGAGTACATACAACATGTGTGATTTTTGTTTTTGTTTTTTTGTTTTTTAAAGAAAATTACAAAAAGAGTAGCCATCTACAGCTGGGTTGTGACCACGCCTATCTCTGTAGGCCAGGAGGCCCCAGATGGGCAGGAGTTGGGGGGAAGGAGGTGAGGCCTTCCAGGCTTAGTTTTTAAAACCAGGCCTGAGACAAGGCCGGTTAAAGGCCCAGGATCCTAGGACACTTGGGATGGATATGAAGATCACTGGGATGCTCAGACTCAGAACAGGAATGGCCCAGCCACGTGTAGTACATTCATTGTGTTAAGGAGTAAGATGGGATGAATTCTTCAGACATGGGTCTCCATGTGATAGGGAGGGACCCTTCTTTACTGAGTACTGGTACAGGATCCTCTTCTTCACTTACGCAGGCCTGCAGGGACAGTAAGAACAACTGGGATTAGGGAGGTCCAGGTCACAAATGGAAATTTTTTTTTCAAAGGAAAGTTCTTTACTCAAGTAAAAGAAGATTTAGGGGCAACCAGATTCTCATCTTCAAGTTTCCAAAGGTTTTTTTTTTTTTTTTTTAAGAATTATATTGTTCCATGGTGGCAAAAAAGAGAAAATGGGTTTAAAAGGTCCACTGACTCTCTGACTAGAAAGTTAGGAAATCAATCTTTCTTTCCCCCCAAATAATAGGTAACTTGTCCTAAGCCCTTTACAATAGTTATCTCACTTGATCCTCATAGTAGTTGATATTGTTATCACAATTTTACAGATGAGGAAACTGGGACAGAGTGCAATTAAATGACTTGCTTAGGGTCACACAGCTAGCAAGTGTGTAAGACTGGATTTGAATTTGGGTATCTCTCATTCAACTGGGCTGTAGGCAATTATTCACCATTTCAGTCACGTCTGACTCTTTGTGACTCCATTTGGGGTTTTCTAGGCAAAGATACTGAAGTGGCGTTTCCTTCTCCAGCTCATTTTATAACAGTTAAGTGAGTTGTCCAGGGTCTCACAGTTAGTAACTGTCTGAGGTTTGAGCTCATTAAGGTGAGTGGTCCTGATTCCAAGCCCAGTGCTCTTCCCACTGTGCTACTCAGCTGTCCCATGTGTAATTGTATAGACTCATAGGCTTTAGAGTAGGAAGAGGTTTTGGATATCATTTAATTCAACCCCACCTGTTTTATATATATATATATATGGAAATCAAATGAATTTCCCAAAATAATACATAGAGTAAACAGCAAAACTGAGTTTCAAACCCAAGGCCTCTGATTCCAAAATTAATGTTCTTTCTATTACTTGGGATCCTGGGAGCATGCTATCTGATGAGACATTCCTTCTCAGACATCACTGTCTTTCAGCATTCCTGGATAATGAAAGAATGGGCAACAATACATGATAAAAATAGGAGGTAATCTAAAAATAACTTAAATCTGATTTTAGAGTTTTTTGGACCACATGTCCTAAGTGATGGTACAGAAAGATGGCATGTGAAGTTTTTTTAATAACAGAAGAAGCCAAGTTGAGATATAAATTTTGTTGCAGAAATTCTACAAAAGTAATTTGATAAATGTTCAATTTTAATTAAAAGATCTGGGAATGGTCAATTGAATAAGATCCATAAAAGACTTCTTTGGGTACCCTAATCCTATCTTAAAATATCGACTTTTGGAGTCTTGAAGACTTCAGAAAGAACAAAAAAAACTTATGAAAAAAGATAACTTAGTTTTATAAAGTATGTACTTGTGATATCAATGAGGATATACTTCTCAATTCAAAGGATCATTCCCTAACATTCTCACTGGAAGAGACACAAGAACTGGATAAGGGGACTGAAAAAAGCAATAGCATGGTAGAAGGATACTGGGCATGAATGTTTGCCTGGAGAATTGGACTTTATAGACATAGGAAACGCTTTAACTATTAAAAGGGACTCAATTTTGGGGAGAAATAGTATGTATAGAGGACAATGAAAATTGGAATATTTAATTCACTGCATAGAGACATCTACCAAAAAAGAATGCCAGTTCTGTCCCAGGACCTCCATCTGTCAAATCCCAGATAAACAAGCCCCTAGTGGAGAGGCCCTACTGTGAGGAAACATAAATGGAATGCCAGGACTTGGAGGGTCTCTCCCTCTGGGGCCTATACTTACAGGTATGTCTGCTTGAACAATAGGTTGGAGGGCTTTTCATTGACATGGTAGAGAGGAAATGGATCAAATCCACCAATGAAATCAACTGAAAGAAATTAAGACCCAAATAAAACAAAACCAAAGCATGGCAGATGGTGTTAAAAAAAAAAAAAAAAAGGGAAAAAAAAGGAAACTAAACCAACAGAAGCAGCAGCATGTGATGACAGATGGACACATGAGAGCTCCTCTGCAATAGACAGGAATGGACTCTCCTGCCCCCCCCTTCCTCCCTCCCCACTACTGGTGGCCCCAGGGAAATCAAAATACCATACCCACTACAGGACTCCAGCCAGCCTACTTTCTCTGGAAAGGAAGTGGTTTTAGCAGGTGATTTTCCCACTTGAATGTTTTTAAACAGATCAAAACAAAGAAAGATCACAGGACCACAGATTTAGAGACAGAGGGAGTCTCAAAAAAAAAATGATAGGCTGTTCTATCACTTGCAGTATATGGCTGGGAAACCTAAAGCTTTGGGGCATCTTCAGAATAATGCCTTGAAGTTGGCAACAGTTTTGGCTGAGGATGGGGATTGGAATGAATTTCTCCAGACCTCCTCCCTGACCAAGGTCTCTCTTGATGAGGATCAATGGAATGTCAGGAACAAAAAGGGAGATGTTCTTCCCAATATCTTTTATAGGTTGCTCTGACCTCTGGGAAATTCTGCATCTCCATTCACAGGACTCAGGGCATCATTTAAGCAATGGCCCAGAAAGATTTCCACTTGGGGGTGGAAGAGAGTGGTTTAGGGAAAACTTTAAAGTGACTTAGACTTTCTCTCAATCCTCTCAGTTGCATCTTGGTATAGCTTAGTCCTACCAAGCTGAGACCTTAAAGTCCATTTGCCGATGGGGATGCATTTTATTATTCTATACAATTCTAGGGGTACATACTATTAGCACATGCATTTCTCAACAATAGTCATTTATGGCTGTAAATACATGGGAAGTTCTCAATTCAAGCCTTGGGGGATTTTCTTTAATGGACAGTTTCACATGACTGGTACGTTGTTAGGTGCTCCCCAGATGAAAACCTCATGGCTGCTCCCTGGCTCAAACAGATTCCCTTGACCCACTATCTCATGAAAAACCCATCCCTGCTCACTTGCTGATGAATGTGCCTGAATACTTAGAACTACTACACACTGAACATCAAAGAAGCATTTAAAAGAAACGACAAACAGAGGAGAAAATTAAAATGCGGCACAAATTTTTCAGGTCAGTGAAAGGACTAGCCCCTTCTGCAAGTCTAGAATACTGATGGCTTGTCAGTGTTAATTATTCGACCCGGCATCCCCCAGCTGAGGCTGGGACAGGACTGAAACGTACTGGCGGTCTCATCTTCCCCAGCCATCTGCATGGATTTCCAGGGACTTCATTCATACCAAGTAAACCTGAAGAGTTACATTACTTTTAGAGAGGCAGAAGCCCTTGTATAAAACTTCTAAGTTAGTATTTTTCTGGGATATGACACTCCTGACACATGATTTCCTTTACACCTCACAAGAAGCCTGTAGATAGACATTGCTACATCACTTTATATATCATTTTAAACAAGATGAAATGGTCTCAGAAGTTCAGTGACTTGCCTAGATTCACAGGAAATACCAGAGCCAAGCCTTGAATCCAGATTTCTCTTACTTCAGGTCTAAAACTGTTTGCACTGACTGAGAACTTTCAGGAACAACTTCCAAAGCTTGATCCACAGTCTACTGGTTCAGGTGCCAAGAATGTATAGGGAAAATACCAGTGCTGGTTTAACTTTGCTCTCTGGAAAGAAGCTTCTATCACTCTGCTAGTGCTCCCCACGCCAACCTAGGGAGCTCATAGCAACCACACCCTGCATCCTACTCTATTTTGCAATTAGCATCAGTCTAGATGGAAAAATCTGGTGAATAGTTGTCCAAGAAGAGCATCTGTACTAGATCGTCACTGTCTAGACCGGTGATTTCTCTCTCCATCGACCTTGCTAGCTGACTTCTGCTTTTTAAAAACTACAAAGAACAGATTTTTCAGCTCCTACTGAAAATAGTGGTGGAATTTGAGCAGCTTCTAAACTTTCTAAGTCTCTTGACATTTTCCACTGGAAACTCAGGGAAATCAGTCTTTGAAAACTGCTTGATATGGCCACCCAGCATCCATCCATCTGCTGTTTCCTTCCTGTCCCTTCACACCTGCCGAGTTCCCATTAGCTACCCCCTGGCCCTCACATTTTGTTGGATTCTAAGGATATGCTGAACCGGCAATCTTTATTTTTTTCACCTCTACATTTAATAATGTGTGCTTGAGGTAGGGGAGATCTGGCAGAGATATTGGAAGCCCTCATACATGCTAAAGCATGTGAGAAAGATATATTTATATTTATTAAATTCTTGCTGTGATTTAGCTACATATTATTTTTGGTTAGCACTATAGCCCTCGTAGGACACTATTAGTGAAAGTCTGAAAATCTATAAATGTAAGTAGGAAAAACAATTTCTCTGTATGCCATCTGCTCCCTTCTAGATGAACACCTACAACCTTTGAAGCTTTTTTTTTGTCATTTTAAATGCAAGTGACCAAGGGTTCTCAGTTCAAATGGTTATTTGTCTCTTTATACTGCTAGCCAGAAAGAGTGGCTTAAAATCAGCTTTTGCATAACAGGAAAAGTTAGTGTTCTGGGGATAGGAAAAGAATTCTCAGTGCTTAGACTTTCACTGTCAGGCCTAACTTTGTTAATAATCAGTGCTGGCCACAGCTGCAAAATAAGGATAGAAAAATACTATTTTTCTTTCCTGTCCTGTCCTTTTCTTTTCCATCTCCCCCCTTTTCTTTGTATTCTCTCCTCTCTTTTCCTTTCCCTCTGAATTAAGATACTCTTTTCCTCTTCTCTTCCCTCTCCTTCCCTCCATCTTTTTCTTCCTCTCATCCTTCTCCTCCTTTCCCCTCCTATATTCTCCTCCTTCCCATCCCCTCATCTTCTCCCTCTTCCTCTCACTTTTCTTCTTCTTCCACTCCACTTTATACTCTTTTCTCCCCTCCCTTCTTTTCTTTCTTGACCACTCCTTTTTTCCACCTCAGCTTTTCTTTCCCTCTTTCCCTTCTCTCATCTGTCCCTCTCCCTTTTCTCCTCTTGTTTGCTTTCTTCCTCCTCTCTCTTCTTCCCTTTTCTTTCTCCTTCTCTTTTATCTTCTACCCTTTCTTTCCCCTCAATCCCTTTCTCTCCTTCTTCTTCAATATTCCCTCCCTTTCTTCTTACCTTCAATTCCTATATTCTCCTTCCAATTCTATTTTTTCCTCTCCTTTCACAATTCCTTTATTTCCTTATAATTTTGTCTATTATTTTTCTTCTTTTCCCTCTTTTTCATTCGTCTTATATCTTTTCTCCTCCTTCTTTACTTAAGCTTTCTATGGTACTGTGGGATATGATACCTTCAGAAACAGATTGTTATCAAAAACCCACTATTGGATAATCTTTAGATGAATACTTACAGCTATCTTCTTCCTCTGTGAAGACACTGACCACATAACAGGCATATACAAAGCCCACCAACTACAAGAAAAGAGAGGGAAAAGTGAGAAGTTATTCAGTCCTGTTTCAGGAATATGAAGTCACATGAACAGATTATATGAAACTACCATTCCTTGGTGAGGTTTCAATGGTTCAACATCATACGCCAGAATTGTGCCAAAAGGAGAATGTAGCAAAGTGAGCTTAGTGAAAGGATCAGAGTTAATGCAAAATAGGCACAAAACTCAGAAAAACAGTTACACAGAAAAAGGAAATGCAATGACGAATTAAAACTAAAAATGTATAACCTGGTTGTTGGAAATGAAAAGTTAGGAATTTAATAATAGTTATTCTCTCTTTTTCTCTAAGCAATATCTCTCATGTCGCCTCTGAGAAGCTTCTGAAAGCTGAAAATCTTCCATTTCTTGTCATCATCTTCAGAGTGTAGATAGAATGCTTGATGCATCTCCAAGCAAAGCAGAGTTAAGAAGTTTTCCAATGAATTCTGGCACCAAGTTTGACCCCACTGGTTAATTCAGACCAATAGACGGGAGTGTTGGCTTTAAGTATTAAATCACACAGCCCAGGCAGCAAGAATATTCAAATTCATCAGCTCACTCATGTCTGGAGTGATGTACACTGGCTGCCAATATTGCCTAAAGTCACCAAATACTTTTACAACTGGATTAAGCTTTGGGCAAATGGTTCTGACCAAAAAAATTACTGAGCTATCTTTAGGAAAAGTCCTGGTTTCTCTCTGGACTGGGGAATGAGGCTTGACTAAAAGGAAGCCACATATGCTAACAGAACCAGAACTGATCAACTCAAAGTCAAGACAACCTTGCCTTTCTGAAGAATGCAATGGCTCTCAAGTTTTAATCAGAACATTTGTCATCAAGTAGATCACATTAAGCCAGGTTTCCCTTTTCATCATTCAGGTGACTCAGTCCTTCTTCTACTTTTCAGTGGACGTTATAAGGAGCAGCTCACTTTCCCTGATTTGAGGCAACATTAACAATGTAATTAAAGTTATCATGGAGCAGGACTGCTCATTTCCACAGTAAACTCAATCCTCTTAAATAAGAATTAGAATACAACCAACAATGATTCATTTCCAGAGAAGACAGGATGATACATGGAAAAGTCCAGGAAACAGGATCATTCATTTATAATATGACAGAAAAATACATCACAGCTACAACAAAAGCAAGCTAATGAGATTTCTATTGAAGGACTTCTGAGCCATACATGTATCTGGCAATTGCCCCTAGAAAGGAACAGCTGTACACAAATGCATTTGGGGAAAAGTTGAATTAAAACCTTGTATTTCTTCTGAACTTCTTGAATGATATGAAATATGGCAATGGACAGCATTACTGATATTTCTCTGTTGATTTTTAAGCAAATCTAGCACAAGGAGCAATAAGGATTCCTTTTTAAAATTCCACCTCAACAAGCTGGAGTTCATATGGATATATATGCCATATTCAATCACTTTCCTGGAAGGTGGCAACATCAAAAGCTAAAATCCTACTCAAAGCTATATTTTTCTGGTAATTCTATGAAGTGTTTTAATTATGCCAAGGCAGGATGACCCAAGGCAATGATATTTAAGACAAATTTACAAAAGTTTTATCAATAAGTTTTCCATTTCTTGTGTTTGTATTTTACTAGTACGAAACTCTCAATAAGACTAGAATTTTGCCTAAGAATGACCCCAGGATAGAACTGACTGGGAGCTGGCCATGGTACTAAAATAATATACATTTAGTTTTTATCATCACACAAGCAAGCAGAAAAGGATTTAATTTCCTGGTAACACTATCTCACCTTTGAGAAGAATTCAACCTTTCCTCCACTCCAAGCACCAGGGTTGATTTTTTTTTAACTGTACTTCTGCACAAAACTTGTATTTTGTAGCAACTATACTTCTTTCACATTATTCCTCCTACTCTCTGCTGAGACAAATCAAAACCACTCTCCATAGCTGGGAAATCTTCCAAACCATTCTAACCTTTAGTGCTCTCTCCTCCTCTGAACTTTCAGCTCACATAGTTTCTTTGCTTACCAATTGGTACTTAGCTAATCATATAATACAGAATATTCTCTCAGTAGAAAGAGCCCTAGATTTGAAGTCAGAACACTTGGATTTGAACCTTATACATGGCTGTGTGCAAGTCTCTTCATCACTCTGAACTGGTTTCCTCATTAAAATTTCATTTTATAGATATCTATCTTGCTTTCCTCAAAAAGTTTATTGTCTCTAGTGAGAGACAACACATGAGAAAATGCTATGCAACTATAATGTGTTGTAGCAAATATATGTATGTTATGATTTCTTTCACATGGTGAAATACTGGTGAAGAAGCTTCGAATCAATATAGACTAGCAACTGTTCTTCAATTTATAATAGTCTCATTGATAATATGATGATTCAGATTTCCAAATAGCTTTGTAATTTTTTATGTTGTGAGAAAATTAGCTTTTCGGGGCTGCCCTGAAGTTAAAAGGATCAGAGTTTAAATATGGTCTCAGACATTTAACACTTCCTAGCTGTGAGACCCTGGGCAGGTCACTTAATCGCTTTGCCTCAGAGGGAAAAAAAGGGAAAAAAAAGAAAATTAGCTTTTCAAAATCAGAATTTCCGAGATAAAATGGACCTTATAGTCTTTCTACTCCAACCTCCCCAGTGGAGAGATCCCTACAACAATCCCAACAGTAATTGAACCCAGAAATACAACCTAGAAGGCTTTAAAGATTTGCCCTCAATTTTCTTAAACAAGATAAAGCAACAAACTAGGCTGATAGATTATATATAAGAAAAATAATTAAGCAGTATATTCAGAGTCAATAGCTCACTTACATATATTTTCATTTGTTCTTTCTATATTTTCAAAGATTTTTTCCTCAAAATTATTTTATTGTTTTGTTTTTATTCTGAGCTTGACAAACAACAAATTGAGTGGACATTTGCATATATTTAGTAGAAGAGAAAAAGAGGATTATACATAAAATTGTAGGTCTCTACACATATTTTTATTTTCCTTTAAAGTATATAAAAATATAGAGAATTGAGTCAAATTTATAAATCTGAGTCATTCCCCCAATTGATATATGGTCAAAGGATATGAACAGACAGATTTTAGAATAAGAAGTCAAAACTATATATAGTCATATGAAAACATGCTCTAAATCAGATTGATTAGAAAAATACAAATTAAAACAATCTGAGATACCATCTCATACCTATCATATTGGCTAAAATGAAAAAAAAGGAAAAATGACAAATGCCAGAGGGGAGGGGGAAAAATTGGAACACTAATATATGCTGTTGGTGGAACTGTAAATTGTTCTAACCATTTTGAAGAAAAATTTGGAATTATGCCCAAATAGTTGTAAAACTGAATATACCCTTTGGCCCAACAATATCACTTTTAGGTCTGTTTCCCAACATGATCAGAGAAAAAGGAAAAGAACCTACATGTTCTATTATATTTATAGCAATTCTCTTTGAGGTGGCAAAGAATTGGATATTTGAGGGGATGCTCATCAACTGGGAAATGACTGATTAAGTTGTAGTATTCGATTTTGATAGAATATTATTTGATAGAAATAATGAGCAGGTTGATTTTACAAAAACATGAGAAGACATGCATGAAATAAAGCAGAATGAAACGAGCAGAACCAAGAGAATGGCACACACAGCAGTATTGTTCAAAGAAATACTTGTGATAGAAAAGAATAAGATATGTGCAAAAGAGAGGTCCAACAAAGGGCTTTCAGAAACAAGAGAAAAGAAAACTCGCTTTCAGCTGGTGGGGAAAGAGCTAAAAAAAATTTCATGGAAATAGTAGCATCTGAATTGGTCTTTAAAATTAGGCAGCCCTTCAACAGATTAAGGTGACTTTAAATGCATTAGCTCATTTGATCATCACAACAATCCTGTCGGGTAGGTGCTATTATTATTCCCATTTTATAAATGAGAAAATTGAGACAAACAGTAATCACTTAAGTGATTTACCAATGGCCAGTTAATCTCTCAGGCAGTATGAGAAGTCAAGTTTTCCTGATTCTAAGTCAAGGTCTTTATCCACTATTTTCACCAACTTGATTCAGAAATTAGTCTAGCTTGTCTTGAATATAGAGTAGAGAGAAGACAGTGATATGATAAGTAAGAATGAGAAGGTAGGTTGAAGCTGTCTGTGGAGGACCTTGGATACAAAGATCAAGACTTTAGACATTATTTGGCAGAAAAGAGGGAACTATTGAAGGTTTTTGAATAAAAATAAAAATTGAATAAATATCATAGCTGTATACTGGGGAAATTTAGGGGAGAGGGAAACAGTGTGGATAATGGATCAGACAAGAAAGATCAGAGGCAGGGAAACCAATTAAAAGGTGAGAAGAAATAAGAGCAGGAACTAGGGTAGAATTTGGGGAGGAAGATAATGAGATATATGTTGCCGAGGCATCCTTAACATTGTCTGGTAACTGTCTGGATGTATGTGTGAGGCAGAAAGGGGGTCAAATCTGGGTGGCTGGGAGAATGGTGATGATGTTGTTAAGAATAACACGAGACATCACTATTTATGAATGCCCTGTGCAAAGGGGAAGCTCTCAAATGGACTCTGAGCCACAAGAACCATCTGAAACATAGCATCAGGGACAGTTGGACTGAGCTTTCTGATCCAAGCCAAGGGTCCTTGGCTTCACCCTGAACTCTTCTGCTAAACCACTAGTGGGTTTATGTCATCGTTATTTCCCCTAGACAAATAAATGGATTTAAGAACAAATTAAGTAATTCAGAATATCTTACAGAGATTTCTTCAGGGACTCATTGCTGTCCAATTCATTCCTAGAAAGCTTCACAGTGTAATGGCAAGAGGCACTGATTTAGAGTTTCATCATGGCTCCATTTGTTAGCTGTGTGCCCTGAATGGTCAACTCATTTCTCCTTTCTAAGCCTCAGTTTCCTTACCTGAAAAATGAAAGGGGTGGTCTAGATGATCTTTATGCTCGCTGTTAGGTCTAAATCCCAGAGTTTTGTTTGTACATACATACAACTTGCCTTTTAGCTTATGTTTCCATGCTTCTCTGTCCAGGGTTTAAAATGTGCTGACCTCCAGCCTCATAACACAACCATGACAAGGCCTTTCATCAACAGTAAATCACTATCTATTCAGTGATATGCTTTCATTTTCTCCAAGAAAGTTACATTATCCTGTGAGCTCAGCCAAGTCTCCTCTCAGATGAACAAAGAAGAGAAGGCAATGGAAATACATAAGAATGCAAGCAGCATTTCCCTGTAGGTAGAGCTCAGCTATAATTAAAGCCAGCACCTCTGAGAAAAAGTGAACTCCTAGGACACACATTGAATCTTGCATTATGAATGAAATATAGTGGAGAGCAAACGAGTCCCTTGAACACTGTTTGGCATTCACAGCTTGGCACAATGAAAAAAATATAGGATTTGCAATCAAAAGACAGGTTAGAATCCTGGTTCTGCTACTTGCTCTTGTGTGATCTTGGGAAGACTGAACTTTGGGATTTGGTGTCTTATCCATAAAATAAAAGGGTAGGAACAGATGATGTCTGTGGTTCCCTTCAGCTCCACATGCAATGATTGCTTAGATCCAAAATCATCTTCCCCTGTTTGGAAACCCAGGGCGGCCTAGAGGAGGGCACTTATTCATTCCTGGAAGATATATAGGAAGCAATGGACCTTGCCTTCAAGGAGCTTTTAGTCTAATGGGGAAATTGTTGTTGTTTGTCCTCTGCTCTCCAAGATGACCATGACATCAGGGATAGGATGAGATGCAGGGGAATTAGATTTCAGGGAGGGAGGGCTGGGCAAGGTCTCCTGCCTCATTTTCTCCTCCACAGCCATCTGGTTCCAGTGACCAAATACAAATTAGAATGACTGGAGAGGCTCTGGATGCAGTAGGAGATCTTGACCTTTTTAAGCTCAAGTCTTTGACAGGTCTCAGTTTGAGTGAAGCAATGCTTATTCAGTGATTAAAGCTAAGTAGGAATTGAGGCCAAAAAATGGATTCTTTTACCTAGTTTTTTAAAAAAATCCCTGTTAGGGGCCAGAACTCTGAACTTGAAACAAAGGATTCTTACAAGGTACTAAGTCAGTAGAATTGAAAGAGACAATAGTTAATTAATTTAGCATGGTTCAGTATGATTGATTTAATCCTACAAGGAGATGTTATGGGCCAGAACTTGAAACAAGGTACTGAGTGGAATTGAGGAGACAATGGTTAAATCTAGTTTAGCATTGATTTAATCCTACAACAAAAAATGATTTCCCAATGATATAATGATTGGTGTATACTCAGTGTGCAGCATATAAGAAATTCTCAGGGCCAGAAAGGACAAGTGCACCAGAAGCTTTCTTGAGGCTGAGACAGATTCATTCCATCGTCCACCTTTGTGGTGGCTGGAGACTGCAGCACAAACCCTTGGAATCTGGAGAGATTCAGAGGCCAGAGAAGGAGGCAGGAGCTCAAGCTCTAGGAACCAAGACTACAGAAGGCCTCCAAGAAAGCTAGCCGAAGCCTCAGGAAAAGAGACGAGACTTTGAAGGAGATAAGAAAGGATTTAACCCCTGGCTGTACTTGTGATGATTACTGAACTGAAATGAAAACTGCTCCCAGAGACCCCAAGAAAACCCAACAAGAGAACATTAATTACATTTTAGAGAGAATATTACAAATCCCATGTGGAAAGGGAAGACCCCTCAGGATTTCTGGACAAAACAACTTTATGTATATATTCACTCTGAGTCAATCAGGGCCTAAACAATGACCAACTGGGGCTTGACCTGGGACTTATTATTGGCCAGTCAATGAGAGCTACAGTGACTTGGTTCTTAAGACAGAAATCTAGCTGGAGGGAGGGAGGGAGGAAGGAAGGAAGAAAGAAGGAGGGAAGGAAAGAAGGAGGGTAGGAAGGAGGGAAGGAAGGGAAGAAGGGAGGGAAGGAGAAAAGTGTTTATAGTATAACCACAGTATAAAATAAAATATAATATATTTATTAGAGAACCTTGGGTAGCAATATAATAATGAAAAGACCATAGAATTAAGAGGTCTTGATTATAGTCTCATATCTTCCATTAATGAGCTAATTAATCCTAGTAATATCCCATTTTCTGCTCTGGGTCTCATAGTCTTTTTTAAATTCAAAGCATTGAACACCATGATCTCAGAAAGCTCCTTTCTACCTCTAACATTCTACTACCGTGTTTCCCCGATAATAAGACCTATCCTGAAAATAAGACACCCACATACTCTTTAATATTCCGCTAAAATAAGCCCTCCCCCGAAAATAAGCCCTATCGAACTTACTATGAAAACGGTCATCATGGTGATCCCCTGCGCTATATGCTGCGTAGCGGTACCTTCAGTAAGCAGCGCCGCCCTCCCCTCCCGGGTGAAACGCACGTCGCGCTCCGAGCTGCATCCAATCAGAGCTGCAGCAGTGAGCGCGTCATCCTCTTCTTCCCTGGTGATTTGCTTGCTGGCGCTACTGAGAGCAGCGCTGCGGAGTAGAGCTGAGACAGGACCATCTAAAAACTCGGTAAGTTCAGTAAGCGATGGAGAATAAAATAAGCACTCAGGGGGCATGATGGAGGCTGAAAAGGGGCATGATGGAGGCTAAAATGGGCATGATGGAGGATAAAAGGGGCATGATGGAGGCTAAAATGGGCATGAGGAGGATAAAAGGGGCATGATGGAGGATAAAATAAGCCTCCCCTGAAAATAAGCCCTCTGGTGTTTTTTAGTCCCAAAAAAATAATAAGACAGTGTCTTATTATCGGGGAAACACGGTACTATTACTCAAAGTATTATGGGAGTTCCCAGAGGGAGAGAACTGCAGAGAAGAGAGGGAGGAGGAAGGTTGTAGTTCATGGAAGATACAGCATCAGAACTAGACCTTGGAGGCTGAATGCAATTTCAATAGACAGAGAAGGAAAGATGAGGCACCTAGAAAAACTAAAAGCCAGGTGTGTACAACCCAAACTCTGTCTTTTTTCTTATTATTTTAACATGAAGCTCTGCAGCTGTTGCTATTTCTGGTTTAATACCATTGGGAAAGGCACTGAGGATGTCAGGACTTCCTAAATTTCCCTGATTCCTGTCTTTGGCCTAGACAATGGCGCTTCTACGTATGGTGTTGAGATAGGAAAGCCTGGGAGAAAACAGAGTCTGGGGAATAATTTCAAAAACAATTTTCATCGTTTTTAAGGGCAAAGAAAAGGCCTCTTTCCCTTTCCGGTTTATGTGGTTTAGGGCTTCTTTTTTTTTTTTTTTTTTTTTTTTTCTGACTCCTCAGCAGTTTGAAATCGAAATATCCAGAATTGGAATTCCAAATGAGCATTACTTTTTCTTTTAGGAAGCAATCAAGTTTAAGCGACTTCCCTCACACAGCTAGTCAGTATCTGAGGCAGGATTTAAGTTGGGTTCTCCTAACTCCAGGACTGGTACTCTATCCACTGCCCCCACCTGTCCCCAAAATAGTGTTTCTAACTTGGCACTGAAGAGATCCTCATTAGAGGGACCTTTTGTGGATGC
The DNA here is from genome assembly GCF_048593235.1 of Sminthopsis crassicaudata. Classification (NCBI taxonomy): domain Eukaryota; kingdom Metazoa; phylum Chordata; class Mammalia; order Dasyuromorphia; family Dasyuridae; genus Sminthopsis; species Sminthopsis crassicaudata. The sequence continues at coordinate 253,493,251 of NC_133618.1, forward strand.
TTTATGAAATGGAATAATCCAGCCTGTTACTAACTTCTAGAAACTGGATATCCTTCCCCTTCTGTCCTCAGGTTTGGGGACTTCATAGTATAGACCAGTTTTTGGGTAAGAGCATCAAAATTTGGAACAGGAATGCTAATTAGGTCTTGGTTACCTTGGAATACAAACAGAGCCATACCAGCCAGACAAGAATGTCTTCTTTGCTGGTTTGGTGAAAAGGAGCAAAAGAAATGGACCTGCTTAAAATACAAAGAGTACATATTTCTTTATACTCTTAACTTAATAAAAAAAAACCTTTTTCTGTCTGAAAAGTGATTTATTCAGTCAATGTCTCTTAGTGAAAAATATTGAAAGATAGAAATAAGTATAAAGGCTTATGCTGGGAAGCCAAAAGCCTAGGTTCTATCTCAACCACTTTAAGTTCAAAAGGTAAAAATCATTTATGAAGAAAACACATTCCTTATAATGATCCTGTCAGATATAGAATTGCCCCTCTATTTTACAGATTTGGAAAATAAGACTCTCCAATATAAAATTTGTTGTCTAGGTTCACACAGCTTATTAGCATTTAGGGCAAGATTTTGACCTGAGTCTCTTCATTACACTGACTTTTCCAACTAGGCCATGTTGCAAGTTAATCTTTCTGGCTATCCGTTTTCCCATCTTCAAAATAGGGTTAATTATAATATCCAAGTATTTGTCATTCAGTACACAATGAGATCAAGAATAGAAAACACTTGAAAGACTTTTTTAAAAGAATAATTTAAATACAAAGTATTATTCCTCTCATCACTAATAGGGTATAGAACTGAATAACTGAAAAACAGGTCTTAGGGAAATAATGTGGAAAATTTTGAATCATTTTATATTATTAAATATTTATATTATTATATTATATTATTATATATTTTCAGAATATTCCTCTGATACCAGACTAAGAAATATTTGAAAGCTGATATGCATCAATCCTAAATCTGGGACAGTTGAAGGCAAAAATACAAAAGGATATAAAAAAACAAGTTATTTCAGGCATAAGCAGGAGATCTCCAATTGCATCATATTAGCTTATACTCTTAGCCAGGCTTAGGCATATTAATTATTCATGCTAAACATGGACCCCTACTCTTTCTCTCCCTCTCAGATACATGCAGCAATTTCATTTCTAAAGAGCTCATTTGTTCCAAAGAGGAAGCATTCAGGGTCTCTTAGGGCTGATGTTCACTTAGTGTTTCCAAAGATGGCACAGTCAGCTGAATCTGGGTGAGGCTGTGAGCCTCAGGGGGATGGCTCCAGCACCAATAAATCAGAGAATGAATGAGGGAGAAATCATAGAAACACAGATTGAACAGAAACACAGAAAAGGGTCTAAGAACTCAGTAGCAGCCTTGGGTCTCTGTTGTTAGTATTGCTTCTCAGCTCAAGAACCCACAATGCTCCACCATTGCCAAGAATGTGAATTAATGGAAAGAGAATTAGTTTTAGAATCAGAAAATGTGAGTTTGAGGTCAGATTTTGACTCGTGGGCTCTGGACAAGTCACTTAACAGCTTCACTATCTAAAAATATGAATAATAATACTTTTTGTCATTGTATTCTTGTCATGCCTGACTCTTTATGACTCTATTTGGTATTTTCTTGGCAAAGGCATTGGAGTAGTTTGCCATTTCCTTCTCAGCTCATTTTACAGATGAAGAAACTGAGGTGAACAGAGTTAAGTGACTTGCTCAGAATCACACAGCTAGTAAGTGTCTGAATTCAGATTTGAACTCAGGGAACATGACATTTCTAGACTTCAGTCCCACTGTGGCCCTAAATTAAATGCTATTTCTTCCTAAATGGCTATAGTTTTCACTAATCTCATTTTAATTAGTACATATACATAGTCTATAACACACACCTGGATTATATTCTCTCTTGGATTACTCTTAATCCCCTCATGTGCATATGTTTCTATAATAAGTCAGATCTCATCTCTCCAATAGTTCTGAGCACAGGCAGAGCTGGGTATCCAGTTAGTAATCCATAAACAACAACAATACAAGTAACTCAAATTTATATAGCACTTTATAGGTTTACAAAATGTGGATGGCTGACTAATAGCATCCCAGCATGCCAAACTAGGGTCTTAACTGAAAAGCTGGGGATAATCAGAATGAGTCACTCTCACCAAAGTCAGAAACTGTAACTGCAAAAATCAGAAACCAGTCCCCTTTTTAGTTCAACATTCATTCAATTCAACAAGCATTGATTAAGCACCTGCTGTGTGTAAGGCAAACTGTAAGGAAAGAGTTATAAAGACAAATACAATATTATTGGATGATTCTCAGAGAAGGGGAAAGGGAGATACAAATAGCAAAAAGTCAGAAACCTGTCCCCTTTTTAGTTCAACATTCATTCAATTCAACAAGCATTGATTAAGCACCTGCTGTGTGTAAGGCAAACTGTAAGGAAAGAGTTATAAAGACAAATACAATATTATTGGATGTTTCTCAGAGAAGGGGAAAGGGAGAGATACTGATGGAAATTTAGGCTATCAAAGGATATCAATAAAATTCATTTACAAAAAAGAGACTTTTTTCCTATCAATTATTTAATTGACAAGCATTCATTCAAGTACCTACTATGTGCAACTGACCTAGTAGTTTTAGTTCAGGGAGATCAGAACTTTGATTTTTTTCTTTCTCTTGAGTCTATAGTCTTAGTAGTTAAAGTAATAAAGCTGTAGAAATAAAAGATACCATAAAAGCTTTACTTTACTACTGCTGGGTTATGACCATATCCACCAATCTTAGTATTAGCTTGGAATCAACATTAGTTTGCTTGTAACCTCAATTTAGGCTCAATCCAGTTTACCAAGGACAAGAGGTTAGTGCACACCCAAGTTTTCTTCCCTGCAAGTTCAAAGGGACTCCTGGCATAGCCCAAGCTCTGAAGTCACAACAGTGATGAGTTGTCATTTTTCACATTCCTACCAAGCACTAAAGTGCTTTTCTCACAACAGTCCAAAAAGCAGGTCATATCATACCCATTTTACAGGTAAGGAAACTGAGGATCAGAGACATTAAGGAAAACTCCCCAGAGTCACAAAGCCACCAAAGTATCTGATGGGAGCATGGATTTGAGCCTGGGTCTCAACTCCAAGTGTAGCACTTTTACCTCTATACTGTGATGCATAAAAGGAAATTACTTTCCTTCAAGACTCCTGGAGGGAAAAACATCAACACTGCTTGAGAGAAAAGATGCAAGAAGCTATTCTCATGCTTCATGGAGCTTTCCAAGCAGGGATTCTGCCAAGATGGTTCTCGTGTTCCTCACTTCACAGAATCTTCCCCCAGCTGGACCCACATGCTCCATCGTGGCTCACTTGGGATGGGGTAAAGCTCCAATTAAGCATTTCAGAAAGTATGTCAGGAAACAAATGGATTTAGTGAACAATTCAATGGGCCGGAAGCAACCAAGGGGCTTTAAAGGAGAATGCCATCTGTGGAAACTAAAGAAGTAATAATAGTTTATACTACTATAGTGCTTCAAGGTTTACCAAATGACTTTCCTCACAACTTTGTGAGGGATGTATTATTTTCATGCGTTAGTTGAGAAACTGAGGCACAGACATTGTCACTTGGCGCGCTGCATAGGAAATGGAGTGATAGACTGAGTCAGAAAACCTGGATTTAAATTCTGTCTCTGACATTTCTCAGCAGCGTGACGATGAATGTGTTTCTTGGCATCTAAGAACCTTGGTTTTCTCATCTGCAAAATGGAAATAGTAATTATATAACTTAAGGATAATGCTCTATAAATACGAATTACTATTGAAAGAATGAATGAAAAAAAATTTAGCCCCTACTCTATGCCAAACATTAGGTTAGGTGCTGGGATACAGGTCGAAGCATGCTCTGCTCTCCAGGAACTCATACCTGAATTGAGAAACTCCATATAAAAGGAAATTCAGCTACAAAGCAGACCAAGTCTTAACTGATAAAGCCCTAGTTCTTAGATTGCATTAGTAGATCTAATGAGGGTGTAAAGTAAGGGGAAATGGTAAGGCTTGCCGAACTTTGGTAGGTACTGAAGAAACAAATGATAAGGTTTGGTGGTCTTTCATCTCATTTGAATGAATAGAGTTGGTTATTTTCATCTCTCCCGTGAACAATAAAGCAGGTGGGATTGGTTCTGGATGGCCCCAGCTGGAGCTAAGGGAGTGGAGAAGGAAAAGGAGGTGGTTTAAAAAAAAAAAAAAAAAGGCTTTCTGTCATCTGGGCAACCCATAAAGAAGCATAAGGGCCCAGCTTCAAACCACCTCTGAAGGGACATCCTACACAAAAATGGCAGACTCCGGACTGGCCGCAGCACCAATCACTTAGCTAACAAGACTGGGTGGCTGAAGAACTAATTTTTCCCATTACTGCCTTGGGCGAGGGAATTCTAGATCCCGAGGGAGATGAAGCAGCTGTGGAAGCTCCATCCTTTATCACTGAGTGACAGGCTGCCGTTGGGACAGAAAGGCCACAAGAAATGATCCCAACATGCCCCGGCTTTCAGCAAGTCCGAGTCTAATACTAACCCAGATGGCCATAAAATAAATCTGAATGCAAGTAAACTAGGTGAGCCCAGGGAGAGGCTGGAATCTAGAGTCATTCTTCTGCACGACAGCTACCCTGTGCTTTCTTCAGGGGTTCTGGACAGCTGGCCGAGGAGTCGGGACACTGAAGTAAGAGAACAGTGACTTAAAGCTGCCTTTGTGCAAATTCTCAGAAGACACCGACGCACAAGGCCCAGTTGAGGAGCAGAGGCGTTCTCACCTCTCCTGAATGCGGGAGGCGCCGTCTGACTTGGAAAAAAGAGTCCAGGCGAGGGGGAGCGAGCTGCCCGGAGAGACCCCACCGCTAGTGGAATTCACCACCAGGAGGTGGGAACCCACTTTGGGAGGATGCTGAGGACGCCCGGTGCTTTGAAGTGCTTTAAGGTGGGGGCTTGTCCCGGCCATCTCATTAGCGCTTCTCCTGAAGAATACCCTTCAGGAGGAGAAGCTCCCGGAGAATTGTGCGCCCCTCCCAGTCCGCCTACTGCTCTTGCGGCCGGAGTGCGCGTCCCTGTCACACCTCCTGCCCTCGGATCTCGGAGGTGTCTGTGTCTGCGGGGAGCTCCTCGGTGTTACTGATTCAGTCATCCCACAAACGGCTGGGACCGGAGGCGACGCGGATAAGGAAAGGGTTCTAAGCTAATTCCCCCGTAAAAGGGGGCTCTAGGAAAACCGCACCGAGAGAACCCGCAGGAGAGTTCATTTTGTTCCCGCTGCTGCTCTCAGGACAAAGACAATCAGTTTTCCTTATCTGTCTGTGGCTACACTGGGCAAACCGGCGTGCTTTCCCCGGCCCTTCCAGTCTCTTGTTACCGACCACAAAGAAGTCGCGCTGGCCGGGGGCTGTGCCAGCAGTCCCGGCGGGACTCTTTCCTGCTGAGACCCTGACTGCTGGGAGGAAACACCTCACAGAACGCCCGCGCTTCTGGCCCGGATCAGGCCCCTAGCTGAGGCCTGTGGGCAGTAGGAAAACCCGAGTCTCCCGGGCGGAGCGCTGCGGCTCCGAAGCGCCCGAGTCCCTCCGGGCCTTTACTGCTGAGTGCTCCTCACTACGTGCTCACGGTCCGAAAGACGTCTCGGCCCCAGGTGCACAAAGGCCGGGCCTCCAGGCGCACAAAGGCCGGGCCTCCAGGCGTCCTCCACCGCACCTTCTGAGCGCGCTTCCGCTCTCTCCGCCCGGCTGCGAGAATGTGGCGCGGCCCACGCCCCGGGCTCCTCAGGGAGCGGGGCCAATCAGCAGCTTTGCTTCCCGTGCTGCGGGAACCGAATGCAGAACGCTCGTCCGGGACCTCAAAGGTGGCGGCCCTCTCTTAAAGCGGAGGTATCTTTAAAAAGGACACTTCGTAAACAGAACACGCAAGGGAAGCGAAGGCGGGGCAAGAACATATTCCAGGGCCCCTAGGGGGCGCAGTGGAGAGAGCACCAGCCCTGGAGTCAGGGGGAACTGAGTTCAAATCTCACCTCAGACACTTAACCCTTCCTAGCTGTGGGACCCTGGGCAAGTCACTTAACCCCAACTGCCTCAGCAAAAATAAATAAATAAATAAAATAATTGTTCCAACTGTACCACACAATTATCTGATCACATGTTTTGGTCTATTACAATGAAATTCACCTCAGTGAGCACATATTAAACACCTACTATGTTCCAGTCAATGAAATTCACCTCAGTGAGCATATATTAAACACCTACTATGTGCCAGTTAATGAAATTTACCTCAGTGAGTATATATTAAACATCTACTATGTGCCAGTCAATGAAATTCACCTCAGTGAGTATATATTAAACACCTACTATGTGCCAGTTAATGAAATTCACCTCAGTGAACATATATTAAACACCTACTATGTGCCAGTCAATGAAATTCACCTCAGTGAGTATATATTAAACACCTACTATGTGCCAGTTAATGAAATTCACCTCAGTGAACATATATTAAACACCTACTATGTGCCAGTCAATGAAATTCACCTCAGTGAGCATATATTAAACACCTACTATGTGCCAGTCAATGAAATTCACCTCAGTGAGTATATATTAAACACCTACTATGTGCCAGTTAATGAAATTCACCTCAGTGAACATATATTAAACACCTACTATGTGCCAGTCAATGAAATTCACCTCAGTGAGCATATATTAAACACCTACTATGTGCCAGTCAATGAAATTCATTTCAGTGAGCATATATTAAGTACCTACTATGTGCCAGTCATTGAAGCTACAAAGGCAAAAAACAAAAAAAGTATCTGACCTTATCAACAACAATAATAATAAAAGACTATATTTATATAGCACTTTAAGTAAGATCTTTGCAAAGAACTTTACCAATTATCTCATTTTATCTTCACAAGAATTCTGCGAAGTTGTTGCTATTATTATCCCCATTTTACAGAGGCCCATAAAGGCTGGATTTGAATTTGGGTCATCCTGGCTCTAGTACTCTAGCCACTGCCCTCTTAAAGAACTTCTGTGGAGAAATAACACATAGAGGAGATTCTGCAAAATAAATACAATATAAACATAAGTGGGAGAGACAGCATGGAGTCAGACATCTGAATTCAAGTCCCACCTTTGAACATATACTGGCTAGAGGATACTAGTAAATCACGTAACTTCTCAGCTTTGCAGATAAGTTATCCTAAAACTCCATTTCAGAGAAGTCATCTAAATGCCTCAATAGAGGAAGTCTCTTCCTAGTAACTCCTGTCACCAGTGGTTCTCAAAAGTGTGGTCCAAGGGCCCTTTCTAGGGTCCAAAAGGTCAAAACTATTTTCATAATAATAATAATATAGTATTTGCCTATTAAAACAGTCCTGTGCTTTTCAAGTACATGTCTGTGTGAAGCCAGATTTTCTTATGGATGTCCACCAAAACCTGTAATAAATTAAATGCAGAAGCAGATATGAAAATCCAGTCATCTTCTACGAACATCAAACATCCAAGACATTTGCAAAAATATGTCAAATAATGCTACTCTTCTTAGTATTTTTTTGTTTTAAAAATTAGTTATTTTTCATAAAACATAAAGTTTGTGTTAACATGTAATGCGTTAATTGTTATTTTAAGTGAATTAATAATTAGAAAATTTACCAGTTTAAATTTCTAATAGGGCAAATAATGATAAATATAACCTGCATAAACAAATGCTCTTTGGGGTCCTCAACCATTTTTAAGGGTGCAAAAAAGTATCTTTCCAAATATTTGAGAACTACCATTCCATAATGATGAAGTTATCTCACTAAATTATAGACAAAAGAGAGACCCGAGTGGGGCTTACGTCTCACACGTAGGTGAAGTCCTGACCAAAGAAAGATAACAAAATCACGAAGAGGGAAGTGGAAGGAGCATTAATCACAGAGGAAAGCAGGAAAGGCCTTTAGTAGTAAAGGCACTTGAGCCAAGACTTGAAGGGAACCAGGAGTTCCAAGAAGAAGAGGTGAGAAAAAATGAGCATTTGGCACGCGCCAGCCCATGAAATAGAACAGGATCAAGGAGGGGGAATGTCACGTACGTGGAAAAGGAAGTAGGCCAGTTTGACTGTAATGTAAAACAGAGAATGTGAAGGGCAGTCATGTGTAATCAGCCTGGAAAGATAGGTTGTAATCAGATTGTGAAAGGCTTTAAAAGACAAAGGAATCTGTATTTTATCCTAAAAGCAATTGGAGCTTGAAGCTTCGTAAGCAGGGCAGAAGCACAGTCAGGCTTATATTTTAGGACCATCAATTTGGCAGCTTTGTGGGGGATGGATGAAAAAGGGGAGAGGCTTATAGCTGGAAGACCCATTATGAGGCTCTTGCAAAAATCCAGGCAAGAAAGAGAACATTGTGGCCTGAACTAGGGTGATTGTGGTGTGAGGAGGGAGGAGATATAAGCAGGAGATTTTGAGGAGGTAAGAGTTATTATAAAACTTGAGAATTGATTGGATATCGAGCAAGAGTAAGAATGGAAGATGTCTCTTAGGTTGCCATTGGGGATAAATGAAAGAATGGTGGTTCCTTGAAAGAAATAGGGAAAAATAGGAGGAGGAGTGATTCTGAGAGTTGTGGATAGGAAAAATGAGTTCTGTTTTTAATGAGTTTGAGATGCCTATAGGGTGTCCAGGTTCACAGGTAGGGATGCTGACTAGTCTTTGCTGTTTACTCTGGACCCAATAAGAATGGCCCTGCATATGATTGTGTATGATTTTATTGAGACAGTTGTTCCCTAGCACCTTGAACCAGAAACCGCAGGGCAGAGATTGTGGTTGTTAAAGATTTTCCTCTCTAGGAAATATTTCTGCTGGCACACAACCAAACATGATTTGGATTGTTGATTCCAAAATAAATTAGGATTTGCATAAGATCAGGCATATTAACTGCACACTCACTTGAAGACAAAATATATACTACTACTGAACAAGGCAGGAGACTGATGAGATCAAGGTTGGCCACACACACTGTAGGGTGCCTGCCGGCAGTTTATCAAGGCTGGTTCAACCTAGTCTGGCACAGCAGACACAGGGAAGGATACTGGAATGATGGAAAAGGCCTTGGTAAAAGTCAGTCTGTTCCCACAGTATACAACTGACTATAAAATCATAGCACATGTTCTCTCATATGATCTAGAACAAAGTTTCTTTAAACTGTGGGTCACATAACAATGTGGGGTCCAAAAATTATGATTTATTGTCAGTAAATGTTTGATTTGCATGCCTATTTTATATATTATATATTTTATATCCAGAATTGCATACAAATTTCTCAGGTAAAAAGGGGTCACGAGTGGAAAAAGTCTAAGAAGCTCTGGTCTAGAATCAGATAGCAACATCAGATCACGGCTGAATTCTCTCCTAGTCCTGTTACTTATTACCTGTTTAATTTTGAGTTTATCACTTAACCTTTCTGTGTCTCATATCTTCATCCATATAACAAGGGCACTTGGATTAAATAACCTCATATATCTAAATGTATACTCCTGGATCCTGACTCTAAAGATGCAGATTGCTCCCTTGTTTTCAGTCATGTCCAACTCTTTGTTACCTCTTTGGGGGTTTTCTTGGCAAAAATACTAGAGTGGTTTTCCCTTTTCTTCTCTAGCCCATTTTATAGATGAAGAAACTGAGGTAATTAGGGTTAAGTGACTTGCCCTGACTAGTAGGTGTCTGAAGAGGAGCCTTCTGGACTACACTAAGTCCAGACCCAATCCTGTCTCCACTGTGCTACCCAGACACCCAAAAATGGAGATACCATCTCTCAGAAAACTCAAATGACTTGCCTATTGTCACACAGATAGTGAGCAAAAGTAGAACTAAGTTTTTTACAGACTTCAAGCCAAACGCTCTGCATGTTGCTGTGGAAAGTATACCAGGGCTGTGGATCAGGAAATCTGGATTCTAGTCCAAATTCTGTGACTGATTTCATGGTGCAATGTCAGGCAAATCACTTCCTCTGTGCCAGCCCAGGTTTCCCTAATTGTGAAACAAGTCCCTTTTGAGGTAAATCAATATCAATTAATATCTGTAATATCAATTAATAAATATCTGTTCAAGTTCCCACTGTGTGCCCAGCATGGTGGGGAAAGAGTAAAACAATCCCTGCCCTCAAGAAGCTTGAATTCTAGTATCTTAATCGTGGCATTCAAACCCTCTAGATAAGAAAATCCCTGGCATCTCTCCCCAGTATTTCCTCTGCCGGCTGCCTGGTGTTGCCATTTAGTCCCCCCTCCCCCCCATTCACAAAAGTCAGCGTCAGCAGTGAACACTGGGCACCTAGTAACACTCAATAAGATGTATTGAATGAGCGAAATAATGAATGAATATAGCGGGACTTGCTGACAGCTGAAGCCAGATTCCCCTCCCGCCCTGCCCCCCTGCCAGGGTACAGCCCTGAAAAGAGAGAGAAATAAAGCAGAGATTGCTCAGTGGGTGTAAGGAGCCTGACTGCCCCCAAGGGAAGAGGGAGGGGGAAGGACAGGCTGGAGACAATGGGAGCTTTTTATCGCAGGTGATTTTACATGCAGATGACAAAGAATTAATTAACAGGGAACATTTGGGAGGCCTGATCACTCCCAGACCCCAACACAAAGAAAAGAGAAATGAGAAAGTAATAGCAGAGATGGCAACCCCATCAATGTAATGAGCAGGCTGCAGCTTCAGTGTCTTTTGCATCACCAGTAATGGAAATTGCCCGTTTGTCTTGCAAGACGCAGGAGACTCGGCTGAGGGAGTTCATGAAGAGGCATCAAAGGCCCTATAGTGGTTGCAAATGTTCCCCTCTCATTCCCTTCCTCATCCCTGTTACCTTCTCTTCCATTCACCTGCAGCCACACAAAGCAGCATCCTGGGGAAGGGTGTAACTGAGTTCCCTCTCCCACCCACCCCCCAAAACTGGAGAGGCAATGGGTTCTGGGCTGGGAGCTAGCTGCCTCTCCTGGAGTTACCATTTTATAGTGTAATCAAGGGGATTGCTTTATCTGGGGTCTCAATTTCCCCATTCAGTTTTTAAAAATCTACTTTCCTTGATGATCTATTGCCAAGACAAACCAGAGATCCAAATGGCATTTAAGATCCTTATAGAATAATATCAATTGTTCTTTTGTTATTATTCATTTAGAAATACAACAAATTCCCTTGATTTAGAAGTTCACTGTCCTAAAAAAAAAAAAAAAAAAAAAAAAAAGGCAGGGGGAGGAGGAGAAGAGAAGAAAGATGAAGGAAAAATTATGGTATAAACAAAAGCTGGCTTACTCTTGCCCACTGGAGATTCTCTTTATTTCTAAAAAACATTTTTATCCTGTTATTCCCATCCTTCCCAACTTAATCATTGGCTGAAATTTGACAGCTAGAATGTCCTCCTCCCAAGCCCTCAATTTTACAGATGAGGAAAAAGAGACCAAGATTTCTTTCTGGACCAATCAACATTGCCACTTCATCTTTCTTGGAAATGTAACTAGGATTCCTCTGACAGAGGCCAGGCTTAGGCAGAGACAGGTGGCCCTGCAGAGAGGGGCTCGGAGCTATTAATGCCGCACCTGCTTTCCATAAATAAAGCTGGTCACTGTTATATTTAGATTCCTGGCTCCCAGGAACTCTGGGCTGCCTGCCAGCCCAAAGGCACGGTGGAAATAACACCCCGGACTTAACTGGGCCGGGCTGGCCTGACCCAACCTTCCTTCCTCCCCACTAGCCTGGGGCCCAGAACTCACTCTAGCTGGAATCTCTGAAGTCTCTCTGCTGCGCAAACCAGCCGGCATCAGCTAGGGGCTTCCTGAGTGGCTGAAGGGGGGTATGAAACGGGGGTGGGTGGCAGGAAGAGATGAACAGGAATGGGGAGAAAACAAGGCCATACGTTCCATAAGGAGCAAAAAGGATCAGGAGGGAACCCACAAGGCCAGCCAGAAGGGCTGGGATTTTGCTCTTTATCTCTCGGCCCCCTCCCTCCCTCTGTCTCTGTCTCTGTCTCTGTCTCTGTCTCTCCCTCTGTCTCTGTCTTTGTGTATCCTTTGGAAAACTACACTTGATTTCATGAGACAGCTCTCTGGGAGGGGAATGGATACACAGGGAAATTAAGTTGATGTAAAAATAAGAGACATTAATAAAATTTTATTTAAAAGTTAAAGAGGAAGAAAATGACCTGTCCAAATAAGAGAAGAAAGCGGTGGTAGAGAGGAAGAGTCTGCTTTGTTAAACACCTTGTACTTTAGGGGAGTATAGGGCACTTCACGGTTAGACCAGGCCATCCTTCATACTCACTAACCTCTCCACCAGGAGCCTTAGCGAGTTGGGCAGGGGTTGGTGAGAATGCAATTATTAGAGAACTTCCATAAGACACTAGCTTCAAGCCTATTAAATCCTTCTTTTTAACTTTAAACAACAAAGAGCAAAAATGAAGGATAAACCAAAATAAACCATCTAAACCTCCTAGCATTATCTGTGACATGTACCATAGACTTTCAGTTCCTAGAGGGAAGAGAGAGAATTTGCATCCTATTTTGTATAATAACCTGGAGAGTGCTAAAAACTGAGATTTTTCATGGTGGTGAGGGATTTAGAACAAAAAGGATTAAAATTTCAAAAGAAAAGTGACGTTCAAGCTTTTATTTTATATTTATAAAACTTTGGTGGTCTAAAAATATAAGAATCCATTTTGAAATAAATTCAGGGTAAGATAGTCTTATCTCCTCAGAGTCAGTAGCAATGTCCTGAGCAGGCCTGGCCATGGGGCAAAATGTTCCGGGAATTATAACCCAAATATTCCCATCAGTCTCCCAGTCTACAACAAGGCTTTTTAAATACATAAGCTACCAGGCATATTACCCACTGCCCCTGCAAGAGGTCTAACCATGAACATTTCTCTACTCTCAAGCCACAGCTTCAAGTTTCTCCAGGACCACCTCCATCATTGAGAAGGTATGGCAGGGAGGTAACTAACTACATGCCAGAATGAATTAAGAAGCTTTAATCTGCAGAAGGGAAGCAATAAACTGGGGGGAAAATTATATTCAAGAGTTCTGATAAGACCCTGTTTTTAAAATAGAGAATCGACTTAAGTTTATAAGAGTCCAAGCCATTCTCCAACTGATAAATGGTTATTGGAGATATGAACAATTTTCAGATGAAGAAATTGAAACTATTTCTAGCCATATGAAAAGATGCTCCAAGTCATTATTGATCAGAGAAATGAAACTGAGATACCACTACACACCTGTCAGATTGGCTAGAATGACAGGGAAGGATAATGTGCAATGTTGGAGGGGATGTGGGAAAACTGGGACACTGATACATTGTTGGTGGAGTTGTGAAATTCTGGATTTCAATTTGGAACTATGTCCAAAGGGCTATTAAACTGTGTGTGCATACCCTTTTATCCAGCAGTGATTGTACTGGGATTATATCCCTAAGAGATCTTAAGGAAGGGAAAGGGAATATAAAAAGAAGATGATCCCTGCCTTAAAGGAGCTCATAGTCTAAGGAAGAAACAACTGCGGCACAAACAAGGAAAAATGGGAGATGATCAAAAAAGGGAAGGTGTCAGTGTTCAGGGGACTGGGAAAGGCTAGGTTAAACAAGGTGGCTTCAAAGGATAACTTCAATGGCAAGATTCTACAAAAGCGAGCCTTTGCAACAGGTGGAGCCTAGCTCCAGAAAGCCTGTTTTGAATTCAGAAGTTTTATTCTACTTACCGCCACCAGGATCTGGAAGGAGCTGTGCATGACCTCAATGTACCGATACTCCAGAGTACAGCCGATCACGGAGACGTAGGACTGGCTGTCCAAGCCTGCGATCCCAGCCACTGGGGCTTCCTTCCGGACACATCCTGGTCCATTTTCACTCCACCATGATTGGTGCTGGGAAATATTAAAGGTCAGGAGCTCACTGTCCTAAAAAAAAAGGCAAGGGGAGGAGGAGAAAATTAAGATCAAGGAAAAATTGTGGGACAAATAGAAGCTGGCTTACTCTTGTAAGTGGGGATTTTGTGTGTATTAAACATTGACAGTGTATCAAAGACTCCACCAAATAACAAATTGGGCTGTCTTCCCCATCCTATGCATGAGCTTAAATCCTTCATTCACCTGGGGCTCATTCACATATTTAGGACATAGGTCACAGACATCAAAAAAACAAGGCCTACTAGCTTGTTCTCAACAAATTCATATTCAGTGTCAAAATAAAAAGCAAACTGTAACTTAAATTAGTCTTCCCCTCTAATTCCTCACATTGCTCACAGAGGAGGCTTTCTAAACTATAACTGATCATCTCCCTTCCCATTTCCCCTCAAAACGTTCAGTAGCTTCCTATTAACTATCAATAAAATCCAAATATTTTAGTCTGGCATTCAAGACTTTCTATAAGCTTGACTTCAAACTGTTTATTTATTATGTTCATTCTGGTGTTTATGGTTGGAAAATATTTTTCTCTCCTAAAGCTTTTCTGCTTAGTCAGATTTATTATTTCTGAGCCTGACATTAACCTATCCTCATCCCATCCATTTTCCACACTTCTGCCTGAGTAATCTTCCTGACCCATGGATAACACTGCTCCTCAGAAACCTTCATTGCCTCCCCGTTGCTTCACAAATAAGCTATAAACATCTGATTCTGGCAATCAAAATCTTCTGCAAGGTTTCTATCTTCCCAGACTTATCTTATTCCTCTTCCCATTCTCCAGGTTGAGTCTGAATGGAAATTTCTCTTTTTCTCTTCTATTCTTGTCTTGCTCTCTCATTTCCTTGCCTTTGCTCAGGCTAAATTCCCCCTTCTTGGAACCATACTCATTTACTGATGTCTTTCCCTTACTTCAAGCCCCAAATCAATTGCTTTTTTCCATGAAAAAATAACTACTTCTTGCTTCCATGAAGCCTTCTTTGATATTCCCTTCCTCTCCAAAATGATCTATCAAATTTCCAGAGTATGCTGCCTGGACATCTCCTTGGCAAGAATCCTATTCTTCCTTGTACCCTATTTATTTGTGAGCTTGTACTGCCATCCTTCCCTTATATAGCAATTCAAGGCACCTAATTTGTGTCTTCAGTACTGGGAATTGAAAAATGGAATTAATTTACTCTATGCCCTTGCCCTAGAATGGGGGTACTATATAGAAAGGAAAGATATGGTTTTATGGCACAGTGGAAGAGACCATGGATTTAAAGTCAGCGGACATGAGTTTAAACCTTCCCCCTGACACTTACTAACATGATCTTGGTCACATCATTTAAACTTTTGGGACTTCATCTGCAGAATAAGGACTATTATAGATAGCCTCTAAGGAAGTTTAGAATAAGCTTCAAAGCTGCTAAGAAGGAAACTTTACTTTTACCAAGTCATTAATAAAAATATGTTTTTGTTTGTTTTTAAGTACACAGCCAAGCACAAACCCTGGGAAGTCTCCATAAGAGACTTTGTTTCAAGTTGATTATCAAATCATTAATGATTACTCTTCCAGGCTGACCTTTCAATTATCTAGTCATATGGTCTTCAAAGTAGGGCCCAGCTAAGAGGTCTGACTCCAAGGCCTGATCCCAAAGGATGAGATCAACCAGTAAAGAGAACAGGAAGATGAATTACACCTTATCTTCCCTATGACTGGAAGAGAGCTTTCCTAAAACATTCTCCCCTCTCCCTCATCTGTCCTCATGACTCCTCACTCTCATTCTTACACATATCTAATCAATTGCCTAATGTCACCATTTTTACCTCCACAACCTTTTACATCCTTTATCCCTTCTACTCAGTCACTCTTCTAGGTCATGTCCTCATCCTCTCTCACCTGGACTACTGCAAAAGCCATCTCTTGTTTTTTGGTTTTCCTGCTCCAGTTTGTCCTCTCTCTCTCAGCAATCTCCCACATAAATGTCAAAATAATTTTCCTAAAGCAGAGATCTGACCACATCAGTCCCACTCAATAAACTCCAGCGGCTCTCTATTGACTCTAAAATACAATTATTTCATACTTTTGACTTTTTTATTTTTGTATAGATTTTCTAGTGTTTATAATTAGTGCATTTATATGTATTGTATGTATACACAAACATATATAACTTACAAATAAGTAATTATGTATTATGCATATGGAGATGTTCTAAAACATATATAACAAATTAATATATGTATTATACATATGGAGATTACTAAAAATTTTTTTTCTGGGGGGGTATGATAAAAAAATCAGAGACCACTGATCTAGTATTTCTCATTTTCCCTTACAAGAATAGTGTGAGGCTTTATTAAATATTTTGCTAAAATTTATGTAAACTATATTTACATTGTTCCTCCTATGTGATAGTTTAGAAAGCTTGTTGGAAAAAGACAAAACCCTTCTCTCAGTAGCTCTGCCGCACAAGATTGGATGGATCAGGGGGCAGTAAGCAGAAAAGTGAATTACATATGCACAAGCTAGGTTCCAAGAAAGAAAGAGAAAAAAGCCCAAAAGAAGGAGAGGAAGACAAAGAGACAAAGAAGAAAGTGAGCATGAGCTAGTGTTCAGGAGATAGCAGTAGATTATAGCTCAAATTATATGGAATTTGAAATCCAACTGGCATGTTGAGGGATGACAGACTAATAATTCACAATTAGGAAAAAGCACATAGACTTGAGTAAGTACTATAGCCTGAATTCTACTTCCTAGAGGAACCTGGAGTGTCTTTTATTTAAATACCGAATAAGAACTGGAATGACTTAATCAGCTTTGTCTCTCCTAGCCGTTTTACAAACAAGAACTGATGTCTCCTCAGTGGTTGAAACAGATACCCAATATTAAAGCTGTTTCTTGAGGTCAATGGAATAATTCATAGGCAAAGTATGTACTTGACCTGCAGCATTATGGGAGAGATCGTTAATCATTTCTCTTTCTTTTTTTCTTTCTTTCTCTTTCCTTCCTTCTTTCTTTTTCTTTCTTTCCTTCATTCCTTTCTTCTTTCTTTTTCTTTTTCCTTCCTTCCTTCTTTCTTTTTCTTTCTTTTCTTCCTCCCTTCTTTCTCCCCATCCTTCATTTTCAAAGAAGATTTAGGATATTTTGGGATTATGTCTTGACTCTCAGGTATATTGGATTTGAGTGAGGCAGAGTTCCACAGAGTTGTCAGCCTCTCAAACTCCTCAATCTTTCTTCCATAGTCATCAAAGTCCAGCAGCAAGACTAAAATCAAGACAACTGGTGATGGAATGCAGAGGGATGACCTGACATCTTCGACACACTCCTAGGATGGATGTCAGAAAATTGCCTTTCTCTGAGAATTGGCTGAGAATTGAGAATTTAGCCAATTAATGTGATTTGATACAAGTCTAGGGAATAAGGTGAACAACTGGGCTAGAGATGGCCAAAACTTCTGTCCATAAAGTAAGTTAACTTTCTTGTATGGCTTATGCAAAGCACCTTCTGATCATTTCAAGAGAATCTATCTATAGGTCTTTTGTAACAGCGGAATAAATACTGCTACAGTAACCTGGATCTCAAGTTTGGGTCTCTTTGTTAATCTTCTCAGTTTATTCTCATTCCTGTGCTTTATCCTGTGTGCCTCCAGGCTCCTGAGGCACCTATCTCATGGCAAGGACACTGTCCTGTGGATAGGAAGAGCTAAGGAAGCTTTGGACAGCAATATTTTTAAATGTTTAAGGCCAAACTAACACCCAGGGCAATGAGCTCTGTGATCTGCTGAACGCATGAACTGGAAAACCAAAGAAGAACATTACCAACTACCACCCGTGGGAAAGCTAGGCTGGACTAGCTGAAGCAGGAATGTGCCTTGAGGGAGAAAAACCTCTGCATGCAAGCTCACCCACAGCCACTAGCTCCCCTTAGAACATGATGGAGACAGCCTAGGACAGTGTGCCCAAGAACTCCCAGCACAGCCATCTGGACCACCAGGCAGTGTTGGACACTGATGAAGAGTGTCCTGGCAACTGCCCCTGTCTCCTCAGCAGCCAGTTTCTCAAGACACGGAGAAGAGTTCTCATCCCCAAAGTCCTTGACATTGTCAAATGGTTCAACATAAGAAATAGTTATATCAGTGGAAATATCATTAGAAAAGATACATTACCATCTGATTTGCTCCTGCACTCTAAGAACCACTGAACCTTTTCATTTGATTTATAGCTGGGTGATAGGACCGAGATCTAATATAATAACTTCTAAATGTAATGGGAATTTCTTGAGAACAGGGATTGCCATTTTACTATATGCATCCCCAGTATTTTGAACATAAGAAGTGCTTTAAAAAAGCTTTTCCATTCATTCACTCATTCATTCATTCTCTCCCCAAATGTAATGGGAATTTCCCAAGAACAGGGATTGCCTTCACTTTTCTATTTGTATCCCTAGTACTTTGAATATAATAAATGCTTTAAATACTTTTTCATTCATTTACTCATTCATTCTCTTCATTCATTATTTTTGTCCCTGTGTGACCTTCCATCTCTTTCTGAGAATTAGAAACAGCCCATAGTGTTGAAGTCTTATTAATATGGGGAACAGAACTTCCTTAGTAATTCAACACCTCTATTTTTTTTTAAAGCAATCAGTCCCTGTTCTTCTTTCTCTAGGACTCTTATACTTCTAATACAGCAAGATGGATTAGCCTGATCTGAGAGGGGAGAAAAACAGAACCAAACTATTGGGCCAGGCTTCCTGTTGGTATCTTAGCCTTGGTTACAGCTCAGAATACAGGCTAGAAATCTCAGGCTAATTATAAACTTTGAAAAGCACCCTGGACCCTAGCTACTGCATACATGTATTATTAATTACAGGAGTCAACATTTCTAAGAGCTTGTCTTTAACAGCCCTCTTTTCTCTCCGCATCATCAAACTCTCTGTTCCAGGCAAATCTGTTCATTCTATTAAATGACCAGTAAGAATTTGGGTAGTAGAGAGTGAATAATATAAAAGGGTAAAGCTGCCAAGCGCCAGCTGATTGCATAGCAGATGGAGTGGCTATGGCTGGACAGTGGGAGGGAACTAGTGGCAGGGACTTCAGAGAGTTTGGAGAACACACGATGGACTCCAGCTATTCCTGCCTTAGAAATACTACCAGGCATTGGGTTTGAAGAGGCAGGCCCCCCAGAAGAAGGAATAACTGCTGTGATTTTTCATCTCTACTGATTACATTCTAGTCCAGAGATTTTGCAAACCTCTGGAGAACAACAATAACAGTGAGCCCCTTGTGGCTGCAAGGGGATGGGTTCAGCTCCATAGGACTGGTGTCATGGTTAGGATTTGTGAAAAAGCAGTGGTCTGCCAAAAGGAGTTTGTTTGTCATGAAGTTTGAAAGCATTTTGACATCCTTGCTAGGACAACTTTATCTCTTCTCCTTCCCCAGAAATTATTGAACATCATTTGTAACTCAGTGGGCTGGAAGAATACTTGAGAGAGCTGATTGTTAAAAATTCAATATATTTACAACTTGGAAATCAGCAAAAAACAAAGCATAGGCTAGTTTGGCTGATTATCTAGAGTTAAGAAAGTGATAGAGAAAAATTTTAATAATGCAGATTAAACTCAAAAGAGTGTCTTATGGATATACCAGTCATTTTGTTAAACATTTATCAGCACATTCCTGCACTATTCCCAATTTTTTCTCCTTCCAAATATAGAATTGCCAGAAACTTTTGCCTTTTTCAGCTGCCTCTGCTCCAAAGAAATGGCCCCTTATCTTCTCCTAGGTTGAAAAGGATGATCTCTCTGTTCCTGACTCAGAAAGGGGAGCCAGATTTCTGGGACATTAGTCCCTCAGGGCATGGATGCATGTGGTCAGAAGCATCATTAGGCCTTCTGATTCTCCTAAGGGTCAGGATATATTCCAAGGCAAAGCTGGTCCCATCCAAAATTATGAAGAATTATGAAGCACATTTCATGGAAACATGGGAAATCTCTCATTTTACTGGTGGATAAGAAGTCCAGAGTACAGTGATTTACTTAAAGTCAAACAGTCTGTCACAAATGTTTCAATTAATTTCCTAGACAGTCCTCTTCCTGTTATCCCATGCGTTGATCTTTCACTTCTGACTCCCGGGAGTCTTTCCCCAAGGTGCCTGTCTTTAAAAGTCAACAATTAATTTCAAAATTAACTAATAAAGCCTGCAAGGTTATCCTGGAGCTGACTGGAACCTCCTCTGTAGAGCAAACTGTTAAATTTTCAGTGTGAACATTTACACCTCAAAAATCAGAAAATGCTACAAAGGGGGCTTGTTTTACTGCTTTGTTGGTAGTTTTGACTTAAAAAAGTGATGGAGACAATGTTAGGAATGCAGATTAAATGTTTAAATGTGTCAAGCATTTATTGGGAGAAAGGGACAGAAAGCTAGATGCTAAATATTTAGTTAATTACTTAAGGTACTTAGTTCTTCTGGAGCATGAGAATCTCAGGGACAGAAAGGCTTTAAGAGGCAAGTGTAGACCTTGAATGGTGGTACTTCAGGGACTGTAACAAGCAATGGAGGAGGTGTTGAGTCAAGGGGTCTTGTAATGAGGGCAGCTTCCTCTTCCTTGCAGCATAATTCCAGCCCTACAGAGAAAGCTGTTGCTTCAAATTCAGGCCATTATAAAATTTGAATTTAGCCAGGGGCATAGGGTCATTACACCATTCTGGTAGCTAATCTCTGACCAACCATGACACCAAAAAGTCTCTGATATAGATTCTTTGCATAGTTCCTTTTTCTGATGCATAGTGAATTCAGCAGGAGCTGACCCAAGATTTCCGAGGATCAGAGGCTTAATAGAAATAGAGCTGGAAAGATCTTAGAAATCTTCCAGATTTACCCTCAATTTACATGTGGGGAAATTGTACAAGTCATACAGGGAAGAAGTGGTGGAAATGAGGTCTAAACTCTGTTTCATGATAGGTGTTTAACACCACAAATTCTGCGCCCTCTGTGCTTCCCCAAACGCTTCTGCTGAGCAGGACTACTTTAGGGAGTTAGAGACCATAATGATTTGTTCAATCATTATAATAATCAGACTGGAGGACCAGGAGCCAAAATCAACTGGATCACACTCTGAGAAAGTGGCTGCTGCAGGCTTTCCATTCAAATAAGTTGGTGGAAAGGAACCTGATTCATTCTTTACAACAACTCTTTGAATATATTTGTATTTATCCTTAATATACACAGCAACAGTATGGGCTCCCTTCCCTCTCCAAAACACATGGTAAAGTTGCCAAAATCTAGAAATATTTCTCAGCCCCATCTCCAAGCATTCTCTGGCCATGGCACAGGATCATAAATTTAGATGTAATTTAGAAGTTATTCAGTTCAACCCATTTTACAGATGCGGAAAATGAGACCCAGAGAGGATTACAAAGTTACTAAGGGGAAGATTTGAATCCAGATCCTATTTCTAAAATCCATGACTTATTTTACTGACCAATGTGGTAGGAGGTAGGATACACTAAAGTAGAAGGACAACCATAGATCTCATGGGGCAGGCAAGGAAAATGGGTGTTTTTTCTACAACACAGGAAATAAGGGACCCAAAGGAAGAAGAGGGAAGTCTCTTCTGAAGTGAATGTCTGAGTCCTGGTGATAGATAGGCACCCAGCAGTTCTGAAAATGCAGTCCAAAATGAACCTGCAGCTTCCTACACAGATAAACTTTATGCAGCGGCAGCACCTGGAGATCCCGTCATTCTGTGCCCAAGTCATCCTTCTGAAGGCTGATGAGAGTTCCAGGGGAGCTGGCAGCCACAAAAGCACTATGAGGCCCGCCAATTGTGGTGACAGAAAGCAGCCAGATGGCCGGCTTGGAGGAACCATGTTTGACTGAGATGTTACGGGGGCATTAAGAAGCGAACGTGGGAAACTTGCTGCTCCTGGCCCTCCGCAGGCTGGAAAAAAGGCCCCTGGGAGACAGAATCCCAGAATCTCAGGGCTGGAGGGGAATCTGCTCTCCTTCCCTTTTCACAAAAAGCTTCCAGGCAAGCCTCAGAGCGAAGACTTTATCAGGCTCTTCAGCAAGATATCCTGTGGTATTGGTGTAAGGAATGCTGTCAGCTAAGGGATGGATCCAAAGACTGAGATGACAGAAGCTAGGTTTGCCTCATACATTCCCCCTGATCTAGAAGACTATCGAGTCAGATAATAATAGAAAAACACTTAGTGCTTGGTGCATAGTAGGTGCTTCCATGCTCACTGTTTTCCCCAATATGAACTTCATGGAAATAGGGATCTTGGGTTAACTGAACTTTGTGCCCTTAATCGCAGCTAGTAGGGCAGTATTCTGCATTGCATATAACATAACATAGCATATGTTCTCCATATAGTACCATTAAAGTTGAAAGGGAACTCAAGAGTTATCTAATCTAGTCATCTCATTTTACATATGAGGAAAGATGGCCCAAAGGCATTCAGGTGTTGCCAACTAGTAATGTGAACTCAGGCCCTATAACTCCAGGTTCTGTGTTCTTTCACAGCAGACATCCCATTTTATAAATGGGAAAACTGAGGCCTGACAAGATCAAGTCATTTACACAAGAACACAGAGGGATTAAATGCCAGAACAAGATTTAAAACCAGAACCTCTGGATCCAAATCTAGCACGCTAGGAAATGTTTATTGAACTTAATGATCTGAATGAGAATTGGAAGCCTTCAGGATTAGAACCTTAGAAAATTATATTTCTTTTTGAACATAGATAATCTGGTGCAAGAGGAGAGGGGTATGGATCAATAGAGTACTTTGATGTGCAACTGGAATATTATATTACTTACAGAAATTTGAGAAGGGGTTTTGCAAAAGGGGTTAAAATTAGTTTGCCCAATCTATACAATGGGCCAGATGAGAGAATACAAAATTACAGCAACAGGTCTCAGGTTAGAAATCAAGAAAAAAGCCTCAGTTCTATAGCTCCATAGACCCTTAATTAATTAAGGGAATTAATTAATTAAGGGAATTACCAAGGATGGATCTGGAGACTTGTTTGTATAAGATCATCAAGGCCACAAAAGTGCTGTATGATGGGTTAAGCGCTCCTTGGCATGAAGGCAGAAGGACTAGATGACCTGGAAGTCCTCTGAAGCTTGGAATTCTATTCACTACAAAGGACTAAAGTTTAGACAATGAGGAGGGAGAGAAGAAAGGCAGAAAGGGAGGAGGGAGACTGAAAGAGACACACAGAGAGAGACAGACAAAGAAACAGAAACAGAGAGAGATACAAACAGAGAGATAGAGAAAAGAGAGATAGAGAAACAGATACACACAAAGAAAGAGACTGAGAGAGACAGAAAAGAGAGAGGAAGAAAAGAAATGAGAGACAGAAAGAGAAAGAGATAGAGACGGAGACACACACAGAAAGAGACAGAAAGAAAAATTTCCTTTAACTAAGCATTATGATGAATGGAAAAAGCACTGATTCTGGAACTGAAAACCTAGTTTCAAATCCCACCTTTGACATGACCCTAGTGATCTTGGCCCAGACTAGGCTTTTCTTCAATTCTCCAAACCTCCATCTCTTGACCTTTTAAAAGATTAGGAGAATGGAATGATATAGACTCTGTGATTGATCCCTTTCAGTTCCAAATTAGACCCAGAAAAAAGAGGAACATGGAAAAAATCTTTAAGAAGAATGAAGTGGCACCTTAATGTAAAGAAGAAAAACTTCTGATTAGTGCTTTATATTATGGAAGCATGTTCTATCAGTCCCGAGACAGCTGGTGAACGATAGAATCTAGAATGTCAGAGTTGGGAGGACTCTTAGACTAACTGGACATTTAGAGAAGGAAGGGACTTTAGAAATGAGCCCATACATTAAAACCATTTCTAGACATGAAAAAATGTTCTAAATCACTATTGATTAGGCAAATTAAGACAGCTTTGAGGTACCACCTCACACGTTTTAGATTGGCAAAGATGACAGAAAAGGATAATGATAAATGTTGGAGGAGAATGTAGAAAAATGGGACACTGGTACATTGTTGGTGGAGTTGTGAATGGATCTAGCCATTCTGAAGAGCAATCTGGAACTATGCTCAAAAGGTTATCAAACTGGGCATACCCTTTGACCCAGCAGTGTTACTACTGGGCTTATATCCCAAAGAAATACTAAAGAAGGGAAAGGGACCTGTATGTGCAAAAATGTTTGTGGCAGCCCTTTTTGTAGTGGCCAGAAACTGGAAACTGAGAGGATGCCCATCAATTGGAGAATGGCTGAATAAGCTATGACATACACATGTTATGGAATATTATTGTTCTGTAAGAAATGATCAGGAGGATGATTTTAGAGAGACCTGGAGAGACTTACATGAACTGAAGCTAAGTGAAGTGAGCAAAACCAGGAGAACATTGCACACAATAACAAGATTGTGTGATGATTATCTGTGATAGACATGGCTCTTTTCAACAATGAGCTGATTCATGCCAATTCCAATAGACTTGGAATGGAGAGAGCCATCTGCATCCAGAGAGAAGGCTATGAAGCTTGAATGTGGATCACAACATAGTATTTTTGCCTTTTTTATTGCTGTTTACTTGCCTTTTTTCTCTTGTTCATCATGATAAGTATAAAAGAACTGCACATGTTTAATATATACTGGATTACTTGCTTTCTAGGGGGTAGGGGTGGGGCAAAGGGAGGGAGAAAAATTTGAAGCAGCTGGTCTGCAAGGGTGAATGTTGAAAACTATCTTTGCATATATTTTGAAAATAAAAAATTATTATTAAAAAAAGAAAACTGAGTCCAAGAGTGGTCAGGAAACTACCTTAATGGCAGTTAAGTCTCAAATCCTGGTCATATGCCTCCCAAGTCTAATGGGCTCTGACCTCTCTTATGATTCCTTAAATGTCAACTTAAGGGCACCTAGGAAAAGCCATGGTGCAGAGCACAAATTTTGTCAGGAAGCCTCATCTTTATGAATTCAAATCTGGCCTCAAGCATTTACTGGCTGTGTGACTCTGGGCAGGTCACTTAACCCTCAGTTTGCCTCGGTTTCCTCTTCTATAAAATGGAGAAGGAAATGGCAAACCACTCCAGTATATCTGTCAAGAAAACACCAAATGGGGTCATGAAGAGTCAGACGACTACTGAACAACAGCAACAACAAATATCAACTTGATATTTGTAAATGAATATGGAATTCATGAAATTATGATTTATTATCAGTAAATGTTTGATTTGTATACACCTATATACTTGGGATTGCATGAAAATTTCTCAAGTGAAAAGGAGTCATGAGTGGAACACATTCAAGAAGCCCTGATCTAGCGCAATCACTGCCTGCAAGGGAATTAATTCAACAAACATCCCCAACAAGTAGTCATCCAACTATACACATGACATCCCTTCGAAAATTTGGTGACAATTATTGTGCCTTTCCCTCCAAATCTTTTCTTCTTCAGCCTAAACATCCCCAGTTCCTTTAAGTGTTCTTGTTATTACATGGTATACAATTTGCTCATCATCTGGATCTCCTCACTCCATCTTACTCGCCAAAAGTGTGGTTTGCATGTCCCAGACAGTCCCGTTGTCTTGGCCAAAACCTATCACCTTCCTCTCTGTGGACAATATCCTTTTGTCAATACAATCTAAGATTGTGCTAAGGTTTGGGGGGGGTCTTGTTTTTTTTTTTTTTTTTTTTGGTACAGGAAAGAGAGGGAGAGGAAAAAGGAAGGCTTCCGGATGATACATTTGGTTCACACAGACCTTGCAGACCACAGAGACTTCATATATAACTTGTCTTTTCTAAAGGTCTTATACTGGATAAGGAGGCAGAGTAACAAATAAAACCACAGAACATAAGCCAGTGTTCGTTCCTCTAATTTCATTTATTTTATTTCCTGAACAGAAAAGCTGCAGTGCCTTCAGAACTGTAAGGAAATGACTCTTCTTCTATGAACCCATGCAACAATTTCCTTGACATTTGT
This sequence comes from Sminthopsis crassicaudata, assembly GCF_048593235.1. Lineage (NCBI taxonomy): Eukaryota > Metazoa > Chordata > Mammalia > Dasyuromorphia > Dasyuridae > Sminthopsis > Sminthopsis crassicaudata. The sequence continues at coordinate 253,519,150 of NC_133618.1, forward strand.
ACTCTCGTCCCCACAGACATTTATTAAACTTGTAAAATAAGAAACATTCAACGCTCTCTTGCTTGCTTACCTAACTCACTCAACTCCATTTGAGTTATTGCCCATAAGAGCCTCTTCTTCTGGCTGCCGAGTTAACAAACTCCATTTTTTCTAGCTCACTGTCCTTACTGAGTCCTATCATTAATCAATCAGCGAGCTGCGGATGCTCTGGGCAAGCCCCAATTTCTCAGGTTTAGCCATAGACCCGTAAGATTCATGGAAGGCAGGTATCTTGGGAATGGGAAGGGAGAGGGAGAATCAAACCCCAACCAGCACTAGCCAAATCTCTACTTGATTCATATCTCCTTTTGTTTAAAACACTGCAGCTATTCACACCTCTGGATCAGTTAATTCAAGACTGATGTCTCCTTATGAGGAAATGGTTTGTGAATAGGGATGGGGCTGGGGGTGCATTCTGCCTGTGGACCCTGGATAGTTCTGGGGTTGCATTCTGCCTGTGGACCCTGGGTAGTTCTGGGGGTGCATTCTGCCTGTGGACCCTGGGTAGTTCTGGGGGTGCATTCTGCCTGTGGACCCTGGATAGTTCTGGGGGTGCATTCTGCCTGTGGACCCTGGGTAGTTCTGGGGGTGCATTCTGCCTGTGAACCCTGGGTAGTTCTGGGGGTGCATTCTGCCTGTGGACCGTGGATAGTTCTGGGGGTGCATTCTGCTTGTGAACCCTGGGTAGTTCTGGGGGTGCATTCTGCCTGTGGACCCTGGGTAGTTCTGGGGGTACATTCTGCCTGTGAACCCTGGGTAGTTCTGGGGGTGCATTCTGCCTGTGGACCCTGGATAGTTCTGGGGGTGCATTCTGCCTGTGGACCCTGGGTAGTTCTGGGGGTGCATTCTGCTTGTGAACCCTGGGTAGTTCTGGGGGTGCATTCTGCCTGTGGACCCTGGGTAGTTCTGGGGGTACATTCTGCCTGTGGACCCTGGGTAGTTCTGGGGGTACATTCTGCCTGTGGACCCTGGGTAGTTCTGGGGGTGCATTCTGCCTGTGGACCCTGGGTAGTTCTGGGGGTGCATTCTGCCTGTGAACCCTGGATAGTTCTGGGGGTGCATTCTGCTTGTGAACCCTGGGTAGTTCTGGGGGTGCATTCTGCCTGTGGACCCTGGGTAGTTCTGGGGGTACATTCTGCCTGTGAACCCTGGGTAGTTCTGGGGGTGCATTCTGCCTGTGGACCCTGGATAGTTCTGGGGGTGCATTCTGCCTGTGGACCCTGGGTAGTTCTGGGGGTGCATTCTGCCTGTGGACCCTGGGTAGTTCTGGGGGTGCATTCTGCCTGTGAACCCTGGGTAGTTCTGGGGGTGCATTCTGCCTGTGGACCCTGGATAGTTCTGGGGGTGCATTCTGCCTGTGGACCCTGGGTAGTTCTGGGGGTACATTCTTCCTGTGAACCCTGGGTAGTTCTGGGGGTACATTCTGCCTGTGGACCGTGGATAGTTCTGGGGGTGCATTCTGCCTGTGGACCCTGGGTAGTTCTGGGGGTGCATTCTGCCTGTGGACCGTGGATAGTTCTGGGGGTGCATTCTGCCTGTGGACCCTGGGTAGTTCTGGGGGTGCATTCTGCCTGTGGACCGTGGATAGTTCTGGGGGTGCATTCTGCCTGTGGACCCTGGGTAGTTCTGGGGGTGCATTCTGCCTGTGAACCCTGGGTAGTTCTGGGGGTGCATTCTGCCTGTGGACCCTGGATAGTTCTGGGGGTGCATTCTGCCTGTGGACCCTGGGTAGTTCTGGGGGTGCATTCTGCCTGTGGACCCTGGGTAGTTCTGGGGGTACATTCTGCCTGTGAACCCTGGGTAGTTCTGGGGGTACATTCTGCCTGTGAACCCTGGGTAGTTCTGGGGGTGCATTCTGCCTGTGGACCCTGGGTAGTTCTGGGGGTACATTCTGCCTGTGAACCCTGGGTAGTTCTGGGGGTGCATTCTGCCTGTGGACCCTGGGTAGTTCTGGGGGTGCATTCTGCCTGTGGACCCTGGATAGTTCTGGGGGTACATTCTGCCTGTGAACCCTGGGTAGTTCTGGGGGTGCATTCTGCCTGTGGACCGTGGATAGTTCTGGGGGTGCATTCTGCCTGTGAACCCTGGGTAGTTCTGGGGGTGCATTCTGCCTGTGGACCCTGGATAGTTCTGGGGGTACATTCTGCCTGTGAACCCTGGGTAGTTCTGGGGGTGCATTCTGCCTGTGGACCGTGGATAGTTCTGGGGGTGCATTCTGCCTGTGGACCCTGGATAGTTCTGGGGGTGCATTCTGCCTGTGGACCCTGGGTAGTTCTGGGGGTGCATTCTGCCTGTGGACCCTGGGTAGTTCTGGGGGTGCATTCTGCCTGTGGACCCTGGGTAGTTCTGGGGGTACATTCTGCCTGTGAACCCTGGGTAGTTCTGGGGGTACATTCTGCCTGTGAACCCTGGGTAGTTCTGGGGGTGCATTCTGCCTGTGGACCCTGGGTAGTTCTGGGGGTACATTCTGCCTGTGAACCCTGGGTAGTTCTGGGGGTGCATTCTGCCTGTGGACCCTGGGTAGTTCTGGGGGTGCATTCTGCCTGTGGACCCTGGATAGTTCTGGGGGTACATTCTGCCTGTGAACCCTGGGTAGTTCTGGGGGTGCATTCTGCCTGTGGACCGTGGATAGTTCTGGGGGTGCATTCTGCCTGTGAACCCTGGGTAGTTCTGGGGGTGCATTCTGCCTGTGGACCCTGGATAGTTCTGGGGGTACATTCTGCCTGTGAACCCTGGGTAGTTCTGGGGGTGCATTCTGCCTGTGGACCGTGGATAGTTCTGGGGGTGCATTCTGCCTGTGGACCCTGGATAGTTCTGGGGGTGCATTCTGCCTGTGGACCCTGGGTAGTTCTGGGGGTGCATTCTGCCTGTGGACCGTGGATAGTTCTGGGGGTGCATTCTGCCTGTGGACCGTGGATAGTTCTGGGGGTGCATTCTGCCTGTGGACCCTGGATAGTTCTGGGGGTGCATTCTGCCTGTGGACCCTGGGTAGTTCTGGGGGTGCATTCTGCCTGTGGACCGTGGATAGTTCTGGGGGTGCATTCTGCCTGTGGACCCTGGGTAGTTCTGGGGGTGCATTCTGCCTGTGGACCCTGGGTAGTTCTGGGGGTGCATTCTGCCTGTGGACCCTGGATAGTTCTGGGGTTGCATTCTGCCTATGGACCGTGGATAGTTCTGGGGGTGCATTCTGCCTGTGGACCGTGGGTAGTTCTGGGGGTGCATTCTGCCTGTGGACCCTGGATAGTTCTGGGGGGTGCATTCTGCCTGTGGACCCTGGATAGTTCTAGGGGTGCATTCTGACTGTGGACCATGGATGGTTTTGGGGGTGCATTCTGCCTGTGGACCCTGGGTAGTTCTGGGGGTGCATTCTGCCTGTGGACCGTGGATAGTTCTGGGGGTGCATTCTGCCTGTGGACCCTGGATAGTTCTGGGGGTGCATTCTGCCTGTGGACCCTGGGTAGTTCTGGGGGTGCATTCTGCCTGTGGACCCTGGATAGTTCTGGGGTTGCATTCTGCCTATGGACCATGGATAGTTCTGGGGGTGCATTCTGCCTGTGGACCGTGGATAGTTCTGGGGGTGCATTCTGCCTGTGAACCCTGGATAGTTCTGGGGGTGCATTCTGCCTGTGGACCGTGGATAGTTCTGGGGGTGCATTCTGCCTGTGGACCCTGGGTAGTTCTGGGGGTGCATTCTGCCTGTGGACCGTGGATAGTTCTGGGGGTGCATTCTGCCTGTGGACCCTGGGTAGTTCTGGGGGTGCATTCTGCCTGTGGACCCTGGGTAGTTCTGGGGGTGCATTCTGCCTGTGGACCCTGGGTAGTTCTGGGGGTACATTCTGCCTGTGAACCCTGGGTAGTTCTGGGGGTACATTCTGCCTGTGAACCCTGGGTAGTTCTGGGGGTGCATTCTGCCTGTGGACCCTGGGTAGTTCTGGGGGTACATTCTGCCTGTGAACCCTGGGTAGTTCTGGGGGTGCATTCTGCCTGTGGACCCTGGGTAGTTCTGGGGGTGCATTCTGCCTGTGGACCCTGGATAGTTCTGGGGGTACATTCTGCCTGTGAACCCTGGGTAGTTCTGGGGGTGCATTCTGCCTGTGGACCGTGGATAGTTCTGGGGGTGCATTCTGCCTGTGAACCCTGGGTAGTTCTGGGGGTGCATTCTGCCTGTGGACCCTGGATAGTTCTGGGGGTACATTCTGCCTGTGAACCCTGGGTAGTTCTGGGGGTGCATTCTGCCTGTGGACCGTGGATAGTTCTGGGGGTGCATTCTGCCTGTGGACCCTGGATAGTTCTGGGGGTGCATTCTGCCTGTGGACCCTGGGTAGTTCTGGGGGTGCATTCTGCCTGTGGACCGTGGATAGTTCTGGGGGTGCATTCTGCCTGTGGACCCTGGGTAGTTCTGGGGGTGCATTCTGCCTGTGGACCGTGGATAGTTCTGGGGGTGCATTCTGCCTGTGGACCCTGGGTAGTTCTGGGGGTGCATTCTGCCTGTGAACCCTGGATAGTTCTGGGGGTGCATTCTGCCTGTGGACCCTGGGTAGTTCTGGGGGTGCATTCTGCCTGTGGACCGTGGATAGTTCTGGGGGTGCATTCTGCCTGTGAACCCTGGGTAGTTCTGGGGGTGCATTCTGCCTGTGGACCCTGGATAGTTCTGGGGGTACATTCTGCCTGTGAACCCTGGGTAGTTCTGGGGGTGCATTCTGCCTGTGGACCGTGGATAGTTCTGGGGGTGCATTCTGCCTGTGGACCCTGGATAGTTCTGGGGGTGCATTCTGCCTGTGGACCCTGGGTAGTTCTGGGGGTGCATTCTGCCTGTGGACCGTGGATAGTTCTGGGGGTGCATTCTGCCTGTGGACCCTGGGTAGTTCTGGGGGTGCATTCTGCCTGTGGACCCTGGATAGTTCTGGGGTTGCATTCTGCCTATGGACCATGGATAGTTCTGGGGGTGCATTCTGCCTGTGGACCCTGGGTAGTTCTGGGGGTGCATTCTGCCTGTGAACCCTGGGTAGTTCTGGGGGTGCATTCTGCCTGTGGACCCTGGGTAGTTCTGGGGGTGCATTCTGCCTGTGGACCCTGGATAGTTCTGGGGGTACATTCTGCCTGTGAACCCTGGGTAGTTCTGGGGGTGCATTCTGCCTGTGGACCGTGGATAGTTCTGGGGGTGCATTCTGCCTGTGAACCCTGGGTAGTTCTGGGGGTGCATTCTGCCTGTGGACCCTGGATAGTTCTGGGGGTACATTCTGCCTGTGAACCCTGGGTAGTTCTGGGGGTGCATTCTGCCTGTGGACCGTGGATAGTTCTGGGGGTGCATTCTGCCTGTGGACCCTGGATAGTTCTGGGGGTGCATTCTGCCTGTGGACCCTGGGTAGTTCTGGGGGTGCATTCTGCCTGTGGACCCTGGGTAGTTCTGGGGGTGCATTCTGCCTGTGGACCCTGGGTAGTTCTGGGGGTACATTCTGCCTGTGAACCCTGGGTAGTTCTGGGGGTACATTCTGCCTGTGAACCCTGGGTAGTTCTGGGGGTGCATTCTGCCTGTGGACCCTGGGTAGTTCTGGGGGTACATTCTGCCTGTGAACCCTGGGTAGTTCTGGGGGTGCATTCTGCCTGTGGACCCTGGGTAGTTCTGGGGGTGCATTCTGCCTGTGGACCCTGGATAGTTCTGGGGGTACATTCTGCCTGTGAACCCTGGGTAGTTCTGGGGGTGCATTCTGCCTGTGGACCGTGGATAGTTCTGGGGGTGCATTCTGCCTGTGAACCCTGGGTAGTTCTGGGGGTGCATTCTGCCTGTGGACCCTGGATAGTTCTGGGGGTACATTCTGCCTGTGAACCCTGGGTAGTTCTGGGGGTGCATTCTGCCTGTGGACCGTGGATAGTTCTGGGGGTGCATTCTGCCTGTGGACCCTGGATAGTTCTGGGGGTGCATTCTGCCTGTGGACCCTGGGTAGTTCTGGGGGTGCATTCTGCCTGTGGACCGTGGATAGTTCTGGGGGTGCATTCTGCCTGTGGACCGTGGATAGTTCTGGGGGTGCATTCTGCCTGTGGACCCTGGATAGTTCTGGGGGTGCATTCTGCCTGTGGACCCTGGGTAGTTCTGGGGGTGCATTCTGCCTGTGGACCGTGGATAGTTCTGGGGGTGCATTCTGCCTGTGGACCCTGGGTAGTTCTGGGGGTGCATTCTGCCTGTGGACCCTGGGTAGTTCTGGGGGTGCATTCTGCCTGTGGACCCTGGATAGTTCTGGGGTTGCATTCTGCCTATGGACCGTGGATAGTTCTGGGGGTGCATTCTGCCTGTGGACCGTGGGTAGTTCTGGGGGTGCATTCTGCCTGTGGACCCTGGATAGTTCTGGGGGGTGCATTCTGCCTGTGGACCCTGGATAGTTCTAGGGGTGCATTCTGACTGTGGACCATGGATGGTTTTGGGGGTGCATTCTGCCTGTGGACCCTGGGTAGTTCTGGGGGTGCATTCTGCCTGTGGACCGTGGATAGTTCTGGGGGTGCATTCTGCCTGTGGACCCTGGATAGTTCTGGGGGTGCATTCTGCCTGTGGACCCTGGGTAGTTCTGGGGGTGCATTCTGCCTGTGGACCCTGGATAGTTCTGGGGTTGCATTCTGCCTATGGACCATGGATAGTTCTGGGGGTGCATTCTGCCTGTGGACCGTGGATAGTTCTGGGGGTGCATTCTGCCTGTGAACCCTGGATAGTTCTGGGGGTGCATTCTGCCTGTGGACCGTGGATAGTTCTGGGGGTGCATTCTGCCTGTGGACCCTGGGTAGTTCTGGGGGTGCATTCTGCCTGTGGACCGTGGATAGTTCTGGGGGTGCATTCTGCCTGTGGACCCTGGGTAGTTCTGGGGGTGCATTCTGCCTGTGGACCCTGGGTAGTTCTGGGGGTGCATTCTGCCTGTGGACCCTGGGTAGTTCTGGGGGTACATTCTGCCTGTGAACCCTGGGTAGTTCTGGGGGTACATTCTGCCTGTGAACCCTGGGTAGTTCTGGGGGTGCATTCTGCCTGTGGACCCTGGGTAGTTCTGGGGGTACATTCTGCCTGTGAACCCTGGGTAGTTCTGGGGGTGCATTCTGCCTGTGGACCCTGGGTAGTTCTGGGGGTGCATTCTGCCTGTGGACCCTGGATAGTTCTGGGGGTACATTCTGCCTGTGAACCCTGGGTAGTTCTGGGGGTGCATTCTGCCTGTGGACCGTGGATAGTTCTGGGGGTGCATTCTGCCTGTGAACCCTGGGTAGTTCTGGGGGTGCATTCTGCCTGTGGACCCTGGATAGTTCTGGGGGTACATTCTGCCTGTGAACCCTGGGTAGTTCTGGGGGTGCATTCTGCCTGTGGACCGTGGATAGTTCTGGGGGTGCATTCTGCCTGTGGACCCTGGATAGTTCTGGGGGTGCATTCTGCCTGTGGACCCTGGGTAGTTCTGGGGGTGCATTCTGCCTGTGGACCGTGGATAGTTCTGGGGGTGCATTCTGCCTGTGGACCCTGGGTAGTTCTGGGGGTGCATTCTGCCTGTGGACCGTGGATAGTTCTGGGGGTGCATTCTGCCTGTGGACCCTGGGTAGTTCTGGGGGTGCATTCTGCCTGTGAACCCTGGATAGTTCTGGGGGTGCATTCTGCCTGTGGACCCTGGGTAGTTCTGGGGGTGCATTCTGCCTGTGGACCGTGGATAGTTCTGGGGGTGCATTCTGCCTGTGAACCCTGGGTAGTTCTGGGGGTGCATTCTGCCTGTGGACCCTGGATAGTTCTGGGGGTACATTCTGCCTGTGAACCCTGGGTAGTTCTGGGGGTGCATTCTGCCTGTGGACCGTGGATAGTTCTGGGGGTGCATTCTGCCTGTGGACCCTGGATAGTTCTGGGGGTGCATTCTGCCTGTGGACCCTGGGTAGTTCTGGGGGTGCATTCTGCCTGTGGACCGTGGATAGTTCTGGGGGTGCATTCTGCCTGTGGACCCTGGGTAGTTCTGGGGGTGCATTCTGCCTGTGGACCCTGGATAGTTCTGGGGTTGCATTCTGCCTATGGACCATGGATAGTTCTGGGGGTGCATTCTGCCTGTGGACCCTGGGTAGTTCTGGGGGTGCATTCTGCCTGTGAACCCTGGGTAGTTCTGGGGGTGCATTCTGCCTGTGGACCCTGGGTAGTTCTGGGGGTGCATTCTGCCTGTGGACCCTGGATAGTTCTGGGGGTACATTCTGCCTGTGAACCCTGGGTAGTTCTGGGGGTGCATTCTGCCTGTGGACCGTGGATAGTTCTGGGGGTGCATTCTGCCTGTGAACCCTGGGTAGTTCTGGGGGTGCATTCTGCCTGTGGACCCTGGATAGTTCTGGGGGTACATTCTGCCTGTGAACCCTGGGTAGTTCTGGGGGTGCATTCTGCCTGTGGACCGTGGATAGTTCTGGGGGTGCATTCTGCCTGTGGACCCTGGATAGTTCTGGGGGTGCATTCTGCCTGTGGACCCTGGGTAGTTCTGGGGGTGCATTCTGCCTGTGGACCCTGGGTAGTTCTGGGGGTGCATTCTGCCTGTGGACCCTGGGTAGTTCTGGGGGTACATTCTGCCTGTGAACCCTGGATAGTTCTGGGGGTACATTCTGCCTGTGGACCGTGGATAGTTCTGGGGGTGCATTCTGCCTGTGAACCCTGGATAGTTCTGGGGGTGCATTCTGCCTGTGGACCCTGGATAGTTCTGGGGGTGCATTCTGCCTATGGACCCTGGACAGTTCTGGGGGTGCATTCTGCCTGTGAACGCTGGATAGTTCTGGGGGTGCATTCTGCCTGTGGACCCTGGATAGTTCTGGGGGTGCATTCTGCCTGTGGACCCTGGGTAGTTCTGGGGGTACATTCTGCCTGTGAACCCTGGGTAGTTCTGGGGGTGCATTCTGCTTGTGAACCCTGGGTAGTTCTGGGGGTGCATTCTGCCTGTGGACCCTGGGTAGTTCTGGGGGTATATTCTGCCTGTGAACCCTGGGTAGTTCTGGGGGTGCATTCTGCCTGTGAACCCTGGGTAGTTCTGGGGGTGCATTCTGCCTGTGGACCCTGGATAGTTCTGGGGGTGCATTCTGCCTGTGGACCCTGGGTAGTTCTGGGGGTGCATTCTGCCTGTGGACCCTGGGTAGTTCTGGGGGTGCATTCTGCCTGTGGACCGTGGATAGTTCTGGGGGTACATTCTGCCTGTGAACCCTGGGTAGTTCTGGGGGTGCATTCTGCCTGTGGACCGTGGATAGTTCTGGGGGTGCATTCTGCCTGTGGACCGTGGATAGTTCTGGGGGTGCATTCTGCCTGTGGACCCTGGATAGTTCTGGGGGTGCATTCTGCCTGTGGACCCTGGATAGTTCTGGGGGTGCATTCTGCCTGTGGACCCTGGATAGTTCTGGGGGTGCATTCTGCCTGTGGACCCTGGGTAGTTCTGGGGGTGCATTCTGCCTGTGAACCCTGGGTAGTTCTGGGGGTGCATTCTGCCTGTGGACCGTGGATAGTTCTGGGGGTGCATTCTGCCTGTGGACCCTGGATAGTTCTGGGGGTGCATTCTGCCTGTGGACCCTGGGTAGTTCTGGGGGTGCATTCTGCCTGTGGACCGTGGATAGTTCTGGGGGTGCATTCTGCCTGTGGACCGTGGATAGTTCTGGGGGTGCATTCTGCCTGTGGACCCTGGATAGTTCTGGGGGTGCATTCTGCCTGTGGACCCTGGGTAGTTCTGGGGGTGCATTCTGCCTGTGGACCGTGGATAGTTCTGGGGGTGCATTCTGCCTGTGGACCCTGGGTAGTTCTGGGGGTGCATTCTGCCTGTGGACCCTGGGTAGTTCTGGGGGTGCATTCTGCCTGTGGACCCTGGATAGTTCTGGGGTTGCATTCTGCCTATGGACCGTGGATAGTTCTGGGGGTGCATTCTGCCTGTGGACCGTGGGTAGTTCTGGGGGTGCATTCTGCCTGTGGACCCTGGATAGTTCTGGGGGGTGCATTCTGCCTGTGGACCCTGGATAGTTCTAGGGGTGCATTCTGACTGTGGACCATGGATGGTTTTGGGGGTGCATTCTGCCTGTGGACCCTGGGTAGTTCTGGGGGTGCATTCTGCCTGTGGACCGTGGATAGTTCTGGGGGTGCATTCTGCCTGTGGACCCTGGATAGTTCTGGGGGTGCATTCTGCCTGTGGACCCTGGGTAGTTCTGGGGGTGCATTCTGCCTGTGGACCCTGGATAGTTCTGGGGTTGCATTCTGCCTATGGACCATGGATAGTTCTGGGGGTGCATTCTGCCTGTGGACCGTGGATAGTTCTGGGGGTGCATTCTGCCTGTGAACCCTGGATAGTTCTGGGGGTGCATTCTGCCTGTGGACCGTGGATAGTTCTGGGGGTGCATTCTGCCTGTGGACCCTGGATGGTTTTGGGGGTACATTCTGCCTGTGGACCCTGGGTAGTTCTGGGGGTGCATTCTGCCTGTGGACCCTGGATGGTTTTGGGGGTACATTCTGCCTGTGGACCCTGGGTAGTTCTGGGGGTGCATTCTGCCTGTGGACCGTGGATAGTTCTGGGGGTGCATTCTGCCTATGGACCCTGGACAGTTCTGGGGGTGCATTCTGCCTGTGAACCCTGGATAGTTCTGGGGGTGCATTCTGCCTGTGGACCCTGGATAGTTCTGGGGGTGCATTCTGCCTATGGACCCTGGACAGTTCTGGGGGTGCATTCTGCCTGTGAACGCTGGATAGTTCTGGGGGTGCATTCTGCTTGTGAACCCTGGGTAGTTCTGGGGGTGCATTCTGCCTGTGGACCCTGGGTAGTTCTGGGGGTACATTCTGCCTGTGAACCCTGGGTAGTTCTGGGGGTGCATTCTGCCTGTGGACCCTGGATAGTTCTGGGGGTGCATTCTGCCTGTGGACCCTGGGTAGTTCTGGGGGTGCATTCTGCCTGTGGACCCTGGGTAGTTCTGGGGGTGCATTCTGCCTGTGAACCCTGGGTAGTTCTGGGGGTGCATTCTGCCTGTGGACCCTGGATAGTTCTGGGGGTGCATTCTGCCTGTGGACCCTGGGTAGTTCTGGGGGTGCATTCTGCCTGTGGACCCTGGGTAGTTCTGGGGGTACATTCTTCCTGTGAACCCTGGGTAGTTCTGGTGGTACATTCTGCCTGTGAACCCTGGGTAGTTCTGGGGGTGCATTCTGCCTGTGGACCCTGGGTAGTTCTGGGGGTGCATTCTGCCTGTGAACCCTGGGTAGTTCTGGGGGTGCATTCTGCCTGTGGACCGTGGATAGTTCTGGGGGTGCATTCTGCCTGTGGACCCTGGGTAGTTCTGGGGGTGCATTCTGCCTGTGGACCCTGGGTAGTTCTGGGGGTGCATTCTGCCTGTGGACCCTGGGTAGTTCTGGGGGTACATTCTGCCTGTGAACCCTGGGTAGTTCTGGGGGTACATTCTGCCTGTGAACCCTGGGTAGTTCTGGGGGTGCATTCTGCCTGTGGACCCTGGGTAGTTCTGGGGGTACATTCTGCCTGTGAACCCTGGGTAGTTCTGGGGGTGCATTCTGCCTGTGGACCCTGGGTAGTTCTGGGGGTGCATTCTGCCTGTGGACCCTGGATAGTTCTGGGGGTACATTCTGCCTGTGCACCCTGGGTAGTTCTGGGGGTGCATTCTGCCTGTGGACCCTGGATAGTTCTGGGGGTGCATTCTGCCTGTGAACCCTGGGTAGTTCTGGGGGTGCATTCTGCCTGTGGACCCTGGATAGTTCTGGGGGTACATTCTGCCTGTGAACCCTGGGTAGTTCTGGGGGTGCATTCTGCCTGTGGACCGTGGATAGTTCTGGGGGTGCATTCTGCCTGTGGACCCTGGATAGTTCTGGGGGTGCATTCTGCCTGTGGACCCTGGGTAGTTCTGGGGGTGCATTCTGCCTGTGGACCCTGGATGGTTTTGGGGGTACATTCTGCCTGTGGACCCTGGGTAGTTCTGGGGGTGCATTCTGCCTGTGGACCCTGGATGGTTTTGGGGGTACATTCTGCCTGTGGACCCTGGGTAGTTCTGGGGGTGCATTCTGCCTGTGGACCCTGGATGGTTCTGGGGGTGCATTCTGCCTGTGGACCCTGGATGGTTTTGGGGGTACATTCTGCCTGTGGACCCTGGGTAGTTCTGGGGGTACATTCTGCCTGTGGACTCTGGATAGTTCTGGGGGTGCATTCTGCCTGTGGACCCTGGATAGTTCTGGGGGTGCATTCTGCCTGTGGACCCTGGATAGTTCTGGGGGTGCATTCTGCCTGTGGACCCTGGATAGTTCTGGGGGTGCATTCTGCCTATGGACTATGGATGGTTTTGGGGGTACATTCTGCCTGTGGATTCTTTCTTAGCAAGTAGCAGCAACAGTACCCTAGACACCTGTTCCACAGACCAATGTTTTTGGCGTGATTTTGACTAGCTGCAAAGGGAAAACTGCTACTTGGGGCACAATTATCCCAGAGATAGCCCCCTGAGCTGTGACCACAGGAAGTCTCTCTTCAATGAAGGTTTTTCTTAAGAGGATGTGGGGGTGGGATGGGATGGGTTCAGAGACTTTTCTCTGCAACAGCGCCCTTCTACTAAAATTCTGGCTTTTGCCCCATAGCCAGACATTGAGCCAGAAAAAGCAGGGGTTGGCAGACAAAACTATAGCTCTGGCTTAAAAATATGAAGAGACTAAAGCATTTGAAAGGAATAACTTTTTAAACGAAATCCAGTTTCTCTAGCATTCCCTCCAGTGGCATTATGTTAATGATGCATTAAGGGAATGGTTTTCCAACCAAAAGAGCAACCTACTCTGAAGTCCATATGCAAATGAGGGTTCATTTGGAGTGGAAGGCAGGAACTTTATTCACATCAGACAGGCTCATCAGCATTTTTCTCCATTACTACCAATTCAATGACAGGCTTAAAGGATGCTGTTAGCTTCAGAAATATAAACCACATGAACTGGATTTAATGATGATGAAGATGATGATGATGAGGGTATATGTCTACACATATCTCTGTGTGTGTGTTTTGAACTGGACATAAAAAGAATTCTCTCTAGACTTCTTGAAGTTTCCAAAACCTCTGAGGTTCAATACAATCTCATTTACATCAGAATCTCTAGGATTGACTAGTTGGCTAGGTTGCCTACTACATATAGGACAACTGGATCTACCATTGCTGAATCTCCACAGGTGACAGTCCCATCTCTCACTTACAAAATTTAAGATTAGGAAAAATTCTCAGAAGTTTAGTTCTCCTGAAGAGGCAGCCCTTTTACATTTTGTTTGTTTGTTTAGGCTACAGGGAACCATAGAAGCTTTTAGATAAGGGGAGTTGCATAATCAGACTTGAGGAAAACTGAATTTGGTAGCTCTACCAAAAATGGTTTGGAGAGGGAGGTCAAATATTTCAATTAATTAATTATATTATCCTTAACAAGTAGGAAGGAAGGAAACCAACATTTGCTAAGCAACTATTATGTGCTATGTAACTTCATAAATATTATCTCAGTTGATTCTCACAACTCTTGAGAAGGAAGTGATAATATTATTCCTATTTTACACTTGAAGAAACTGAAATAGAGAAGTTAAATGGCAGGGTCACATTCCAAATAAGTATCTGAAGTCAAATTCGTTTGGTTGGTTTTTTTAAATTTCCAAAAGTATTTTATTTTTCCAATTATATGTAAAGATAGTTTTTAACATTCTTTTTTGTAAGATTTTGAGTTCCAATTTTTTTTACCTCCCCCACTTCCTAAGACAGAAAACAATCTGATATATAGAATACATATACAATCATTTAAAAATATTTCCATATTAGTCATGTTGTGAAAGAAAAATCAGAAAAAAAGAGAAAAATTACAAGAAGGAAAAAGCAGACAACCACCAAAAAAAGGTGAAAATAACATACATTTAGTCTCCATAGTTCTTTCTCTCTCTCTGGATGTGAATAGCAGTTTCTATTGCAAGTCTATTGGAATTGTCTTGGTTCAGTGTATTACTGAGAAGAGCTAAGTCTATCATAGATCATCACATAATCCTGCTGTTATTATGTATTACGTTCTCCTGGTCCTGCTCACTTCACTCAGCATCAATTCATGGAAGTCCTTCCAAGCTTTCTCTGAAATCTTATAGATCAATAATATTCCACTACATTTGTATACCATAATTTATTTAGACCTTCCCCAATTGATGGGGCATTCACTTAATTTCCAATTCTGAATTGAATTCAGTTCTTCCTGACTCCAGGACCAAGCCTCTATCCACTGTCCCACTTAGCTGCCTCAAGTAGTAATATAGAAAGACATAAAATGAAGTGTACCCTACTAATTCCAGAGCAATATAATTCATCTTTTGAACAGTTATAATTGCTGGAATGTTTTCCCTATTATCAAGGTAAAATCTGACTGGAACTAACACTCACAGCTTCTAATTCTGTCTTTCTGGGGCCAAAAACAAAATAACTCTCTGAATCTTTGACTCTCAGAATTTCTGAGTTGAAATGGATCTCTTAGAGGCCATCAAGTCTGACTCACACCTGACAAAAGCATCCCCCTACAGCATACCTGACAGGGGGTTACCTAGCCTTTGCTTGGAGTCCTTCAATGAAGGAAAACCCCGATAATTCCTAAAGCAGCCAATAAAGGTTTTCATCCTATTAAGTCCAAATCTGCTTCTTAGTAACTTCCACTTTTTGCACCTACTTCTTCTCTCTCGAACGCATCAGAAAAAGTCTTCTTCCCACATGACAATTTTACATATCCTTGAAGATGGTCATCCTATGCCCCATAAATCACTTCTCTCCCTAATTCCTCTACCCAATCCTTGCATTCTCTGATTTTTGCTCCCATCCCCGATCTAGATTCCCTGTTCATGCAAAACTAAATGCAATATGTAGTATGACCAAGGTAGCATGTAAATTCTAGGTACTCTTCCTCCATCAATGCAGTTTTTAAGATTGTTTTGAAGCAGGTTACACATGGCTTATATTGATTTTTGCAGTCCACTAAAATCTCTAGTTCTTTTCCAAATGATTTATTGTCTCTAACCCCGTTCTGGTCTTCTGCAGCAAATGTTTTTAAATGCAAGCATAAGACCTACATTCTCCAACTTTTGGTTTTTACCTCCTCAAAGTCATCTACCTTTCCCTTTTCCAGAGTTACACAGAATATGAAGCCCGAGATTGTTCACTGGAAGGATCATTATTCATTTTTCACCTCTTCTTCTCCCTTCTTATTCCCAAGTGGCAGCTAGGTAATCTAAGGATACAGTATTAGGCTTAAATTAGGAAGACTTGACTTCCCTGATTGAAGTAATGACCAACCACGATTAGAGGAAGGATGATGAAGTTTGTTATTGGCTTTTTGACAGAGGAATAAGTGATGGAATCAAAACAGAATAAACCATACTATTCAATACATAGCCTACTTGAAAATTAATTTTGGTTGATTATGTATATTTGTTACAAGGGCTTTGGTTTTTTCTTTTTTTCCCAGGGTAAAGCATTGAAAGATGAGGAGGAATAGTGTAACAAAATCTTAAAAAAGAAAGTCATTCTTACATGAACTGATGCAAAGTGAACAGAATGAGAAAAATGTTGTATACAGTGATAGCAATATTTTTATGCTATTTTCCACTTTCATTCAAATTTTTTGTACAAATTTACTAATATTCATTCAAGTCTTCTTGTTCAAAATGAGCAATGTAGAAATGTTTGACATGATTATACATATATAACCTATATCTGCCTTGGGGATAGGAGATAAAATTCAGAGCTCAAAACTTAAAAAAAAAAACTTTAAAAATTGTTTAAACATTTAATGGGGAAATCCAAAATGAAGTCCTGGCCTTTAAAGATACAAAAGCTCCCTTCTCATTTTCTCAGGATGGAAATCATAAGCTCTGTGCTCATCTCTGGGGATAGAAAGAAAAGCATCTACCTTCAAGGAGCTTGCATTTGGAGCGGACTGAGAGGCTGCTAAAATATGAGAAAACGTATAAGAGAGATGAAATAAGCCAATTTGGAACTCTAACATAATAGGCCCAAATGTACTAGATAAGAAAGTAGAAATTAATTCACACACACACACACACACACACACACACACACACACACACACACAAGACTAAGAAAAGCAGCAGGACTGGATTAAGTATTCTCAAAGAAGGTTCAAGACAGCATCACATGATTGATTTCCAAGATTCAGAACAAAAGGGAGGGTACTAAATGCTTAGGAAAAAAATCCACAACTATTTATGATCAAATAATGTGATTGAGGATATACCAGTAGCTCTCAAATCAGAATGACAACTTTCTGATCTCTAAAAATGTTTTATGAAAATAATCTATGACTGTACTAAAGGCAACTTTGATAAACATATGAAAAGGAGCAGGCAAGCCTTTGTAAATGCAAAAAATATAATTCTCTGTAGAATATCAATTACACAATTGAACAAAAGGTGCCAAGAATAGAATATACCATTGCGATTATTGTTTGTTGATATAAAATAAAAATACAATAAAAGCAAAAACATTTGGGCAGCCCTCTTTGTAGTGGCCAGTAACTGGAAACTGATTGAATGCCCATCAATTGGAGATTGGCTGAATAAATTGTGGTATATGTATAATATATACCATATATAATATATGTGTAATGGAATATTATTGTTCTATAAGAAATGACTAGTAGGATGATTTCAGAAAGGCCTGGAGAGACTTACATGAACTGATGCTGAGTGAAATGAGCAGGACCAGGAGATCGTTATACACTTCAACAACAATATTATATGATCATCAATTCTGATGGACGAGGCTCTATTCAATAATGAGAAGGACCAAATCAGTTCCATTTGTTCAATAATGAATAGAACCAGCTACAGTATCCAGTGAAAGAACTCTGGGAAATGAGTGTGAACATAGCATTTCCAGTCCCTCTATTTTTGTCCGCCTGCATTTTTGATTTCCTACACAGGTTAAGTGTACATTATTTCAAAGTCCGATTCTTCTTATGCAGCAAAAACTGTATGGATTTATATACATATATTGTATTTAACTTATACTTTAACATATTTAACATGTATTGGTCTACCTGCCATCTGGGGTGGGGGGTGGGGTGGAGGGAAAGGAAAAAATTGGAACAAAAGGTTTTGTAATCGTCAATGCTGAAAAATTACCCATGCATATATCTGGTAAATAAAAAGCTATAATTTTTAAAAAAGCAAAAACATTTGAAAACAAAATATGTAACGGGGAAAATAAAATATATATTAAAAATGTCATTGAGGCAACTTTTTTTTCTTTTAAATGGAGAGAAAAAATGAAAGGCCAGCAAGAAAGCCCTAAACAGGACAGCTCTGAAAGTTACATGAGGATCTTAATAAATCCCTAAAAAGAAAAGCAAACTGTACACCCTAGAGACCTGTCATTTTATGTACAATGTTGCTTTCTCTGTTCTATGAGGCATACTCATTCTCTTTGGCATTTGTTAGTTTCAGAATAAAAATTAATTTATAAAAAGGAAGAGATAAGTTTGAATCCTGCCTCAGGCACTTACTAGCTAGGTAACCATGGATAAGTCAACCTCACTCATCTTGATTTACTGATCTATAAAAGGGTGGTGAGGTGATAATGGCAGCCACCTCTCAGATTGTTGTGAGATGGTGTAAGATAATATAAGTAACATTTCTTCACTATATAAATGTTAGGCATTACTATTGTTACCACTGCTATCTCTCATCTTTCCCTTGTTGAGTGAATGCCGCGCTCTCTGTTTTTTTTTCAGGCACATCTCTACTGTACAGCAACCCACCGGTTTAATTTCTACTTGGAAAAGGAGGTCTGCACAGAAAAGTGTGCTGGCCTGTGAACGTAGAAAACTTGATTCAAGTCCTGACCATAGCCAGATGAATATGAGGAAGTCACTTAACTCCTCTGTGCCTCAATTTCCTCATTTGTAAAATGGGAATACCAATGCTTATACTACCTATCTCTTAAGAGTGCCCCAGGAAAAAAGCAAAAATAAAACAAAACAAAACTAAGGGTGATCTATTAGCACCAGGTCTCAAGGTAATTTAGGTATCAGAAATGGGTGAAAAAAATCTGCTAGAAAGCAACACTCTCACATCTCTTATTATTTTTTTAAGATGCAAGGCAAATTTGAAATATTATCATCACCAACCATTATGAGAGCATGATCACATTAGTATTCAATTTTTCTGTGCCTGAATGGGGTAGATTAAAACAATGGAAAATCTAGCGTAATGAGAGAACATAGTATTCAGGCAGCTTTAAAACCAGGAAGGGCAAGCAGATTATACATCACATTCTGAATTCATTCCCTCCTTATGGCACTGCCATAGCCTTCTATAGATGGGAAAATGGTCCCAAACTGCACAATCAAATCAGCAGCTATTTGTCGATTCCAAGGCAGAAATCTTCCTAGATCACTCCCCAGATATGTCTAATCTGTGAGGGAGTTGGGGGAGAGGGGAGAACAGATTGACAAAATGCATACCTGCGAGCCCTTTGTTTCCAGGTGAGGATGGAGATCAGCAGAGTACACAAGTGATGAATACTTTACCACAAAATTTGACCAGTACAAACAACCTCTCTGCTCTCCTAGACTTGCAAGATTCTTCCCTGTCTCTTCTTCTTTACTCCTTACACACAATCTTCCTGTAACCATATAATTATGCCAGTCAGCCTTACAATATTCACTGGCAATGTTTGCACTGCTTCCCTTTCTTATACATACATACATCACTGATGCGGTCCTCTCTCCCGGATGCTATCATCTTGTCTGTGAGCTCTGCTACTTTGTTTCTCCTCCTGTCCTACCATCATGTGTGGAGCCAGAAGACCCCAGCTCTTGCTCTTTACCAAGGTTTTAGGGAAGGAAACGGACAAGCTGGCATTCTCTCCAACCAATTTGGCTGACATGTATCCTTCATGAGGAGCTCTGGAAAACTGAAAGACCCATCAACCTTTCATTAAACTTGTAAAACATCTGTCTGCAAAGACTTTTCTAATAATGATTAGAAAGAAGACAAAGGACAGGCACATCCCCAGTCTAATGTCATCATCGCTGCCATATATGAGATTGTGCTATAGCAAGACTGACAAAGAAAAAGTCCCACGGGGGTCAGCCCAGTGTAATGGTTTATGAATTTATAAGCTATTGCAGAAGAAATAGCTCCAGCCAAAACCACCATCTTTGACAGAGAATTAAATGAAAGCAACAAAGATGACTGTGCTCTTTGATTTTAAAAGCACTGGAGTTATGGCAGGAATTGCAGGGCAAGAGAAGCTCCTTTCAAGCAGTTAAATCCAGATAACTCAAGAAAGCTGCAGGTCTGGTACATCAAACATCCTATCAGAGAGCTCAGCGTCTGGCACTGCATAGTTAATGAAACATCAAAAATGGAGCGTGACTTCCCTTCACCCTCCCTGTAAAAAACACTTTCTTTCATCTACTGTATTCTGCCTGTCATGCTCAGTGAATGCTTGATGAATGCTGACCTCATGGATATGAACAGCAACAACAATAACGAGCTAACAGACAACTGTGGGCCAGGGGTTAGAGTTTTAAAGTTTAATTGGTTACCACCAGGCCCGGAATTTGTGTAGAGCATTGAGCAGGGAATGCCCTGGGGGAACTCGGTAATCCCTCAGAAACAGCAATTAGTTATGGAATCAAGAAATCTTATTTCCCCTACCTGGAAAGGGCTTCCCCAAAGCCAGATTCCTCATCAAGACAACATCTGCAACTTGACATTTGACCCAAGACCCTGAAAAAATCCAGAACTGAAGCCAGACCAATTCATGCCTCAGAGCTCTGCTCTTCTTAGCAATTTACAGTTTGGGATTGACAACTTTGGTGTCTATTAGTTCTAAGTACCATCTAAATGTCCTACTGAAAAGACCAAAAGGAGCTAGCTGCTGAGTATGGAAAGAGGGAAAGCAAGGATCACTCCTTCCCCGCCCTCCAATCTCCACGCCTAAGCACAATGGCAACATTAAAAAAAAGGTCTATAATAAGGGGATAATGAAATACAATTAACATGTTGCAGGCAGCTAATCAGAGCTTTCAGCTGGAGCTGCTGGGTCTCTCAAAGCATTTACTCTAATAAATGTATGTATATATATATGGGGGGGGGAGTCACCAAGTCTTATTAAATTCTTGTTTCACACAATCCCTCTTGCTTCCAGGACTCCTTTGTCCTGTTTTGAATTATAAGTCTAAAATTTTAACCACAACAGTTACTGCCCAGAATCTGAGAAATGCGCTTTGACTTTCTGAACATTTCTAATTGCTTTGAATCAAGAAATTAAGGGGCACACAACGAATGCATCAAGATGAGTGAATTAGCTCCCTTCTTTCCACTACCCTCTTAAATTTAATGAGGGACACATGAGCCTGGTTGTCTTTCCTTTTCTTCCACAGCCAGCTGGTTTCCCTGTATTTCAAATAGCACCCTATCCTTGACTCACCTTTGAAAGTCCTCCCACCTCCAAGTAAAAACAGATAATGAAGATGTTCCAAGTGACCCAGATGGCTGTCCACACTGCATACTAGGAGGAAGCAAAATGGAAGAGAAATCAGGAATGCAAAACAAACCGGAAAGTGACTACTGCCTGCTTTTGTATAACTAGCTTGGAGAAGATTAAAAGCTGTCCTATGTAAAAGTCATTACACATTTTAACAGTGTTGTGACCAGACCCTGAATGTTTTCAAAGGATCCCTCATTCTCTAATCTTCATGGCACGAAAGTGTCTGTCCAACTTTGGAGATAAGATTTCTGCGGCTGGACGTCTGTTTTCTGCCTAAATTAACCTAAGTTAAGATTTGCACGTGCCAGTGAGATTATTTTAAAGCTTTTCACAACTGCCTAATGGTATCTTTCCAGTCAAACTGTCCTTTTCTCTGTAGTCCACACAGATATGCATGTTTTTACCACAGCCATCTTTCATACTTAGAATACTCTCTTTCTCTCCTTACTTCTCCCATATAATTCCTTTCTTCCTTCAAGATTCTGCCGTTCAATGGCAATCTTTTACATAAATATTTTTCCTGACTCAACCCTCACCTGCTAAGTGTCCTTTCTTTCAAACTATCTGGTGCTTAACTACTTTGTGTTTATTTATATTTCATTTCTTTATATTGATTCTACATGTACATATGTGTACTTTGTTGTATCCCAGATTAGAACATAAGCTCATTGCAAACAGAGACTGTTTCATTCATTGTATTTGCATCCCTAGCACCTAGCCTATTGACTAGCACAAAGTTGGTGTTATCTATTTCCATCAATTCTTATTGATTAATTGATTCTGGGCCTTTAATTCCTAAGCTTATGCCATGGTATTATGATTCCTCCTCAATCCCCTTGCACTGATGTTGACCCAGCACTGAAAAGAAAAGACTATAAATGTAGTTTCTTTGGTTGCCATGTGGGAGCAAAGATTGATGAACTTCATAATGATATTCACAGTCAGAGATTCTGCAGATTAAGGAGTCACACATTGAATATCAGATCATGTGAGCATTTGGAGGAGAAAGAAACATAAGGTCTGTAAAACATTGCTAGAATACATGCCATGAACCTAAAACTGACTGGGGCTAACCTATGGGACACTGAGCTGAGAGGTTATTATTTTAATTAATAAATGGAAGAAAAAGACATTCGGAGGTCATTATCAGTCTTCCTAAATATTTTTAAGTCATCCTGGTCTAACTACAGATTTCTGCATATAACCCATCCCCTTCATTCCTCATTAAATCAGTTTGCAAAAGTTAGAATATGAGTTTTAAGTTTCTGCAAGTTCTATCAAGACCACGGATGATTTTGGAATTTGTGGGGCATCAGTATTAGAATAAGGCACATAGTGAATATTAGGCTTCTCTGGGACTATTCTGCCGACCTTCATTCTATTCAGTGGCTGACCAGACTATAATGGCCAAAATTACCTGGACTACAGTTTTATAGTGAATAAAAGATCTTTTTTCATTCCAATGGAGATTTGAGTGAATATAGGAATATAACAACCATTGCATGAAAATGTTCAGTTTAATTTACTTTAAGTCTTTAAGAACTGCTGATATCAACAAATTCCAGTGGAAAGTGCCCTGACTGCACAGTTGAGAGATGTGAGTTCTGGCACTTGCCCTATCACCTCATGAGGATGGCCAGGTCATTTCCCTTCTCTGGACCTATATTTCCTCATCTGTCAAATGAGGTGATAGAATGGAATCAGATCTTCTTTCAAATCCCTTCCAGCTCTACAATTCCAGGATTCTATGCAAATAAAATAGTAAAGTCTTCCTCAGCCTCTCTATGGTAGGTGACTTCTGCTAGTAACCCCACAAAAGAATGCAGGTTGATTACTTTCATGCTTCTCTCACTACTTCTCTCCCTTCACGATTCTTTGAAGTCAGCAGGAAATTTAAATCGACAATTTTCCTTTTTTGCTGAAGTAAGGACAGGAGACTTGTCAGTTTCGATTGCGGGCTGAGTTAAAGAACAGAGCAGCATAGAAAGGCTTGGGGATGGCTTTTACAGTCATCCACAATAATACACTAATTCCTTTCTCTCCATCCACCCTCCAGTTCCAGGAGAAAGAGTTTTTACTTATTTCTTAAAATTAGTATCTTATTTATTATTAATTCTAGTAACTTATGAAAAGGTCCATTTTTATAAATAAAACAAAGATGAATAGGACAGATTTTGGAGGAAAAATCAATTTTATCTTAACACAAAACAACAATCCAGAGGTGATGACTTAAAATATGCTAGACTATTTTATGTCTCTACAGAAAACAGATTCTGTTCTCTTTCAATGCATTATTTTCTGGATTCTACTCAGGCCTCTCATGATCCTCCTAGCCAAAGGGAAATTAGAATAGGCAAATATTACTTACCACCACAATGTATCGAGGCCTATACTGAATGGTTCCAAAGAGGCCCAGGATGACAATTATGATGTGAAGGAAATTGGCCAGGATGGGAGCCCATTGATATCCCAGGAAATCAAATACTTGTCTTTCTAATGCAGCAAGCTGAGGAGGGAAAAAGAAGGGAGAGAAGAGGTGAGGAAAGAGGAAGAAGCTGGAGATTTGTTATGACACATGTCATGTTAAAGTCAGGGATACTTGATCTTAACAGAATCCAGCATTTCTGGGTTAGTTGTCCAGGTATATTATTTTCCCCAGGAAAGTACATACAGGAGGAAAAATAGCAAATTGGAGCCATGCCCAAGGGATGCAAAGAGGGAAGGTAGAAGCAAGATAACAGAAGTTCCAGGAAGGGATCATTCCAAGGATGCGTAGGAATAGGGATTAGACCTGTGATTTCATTGGTACAAGGAACTCCAGGAGGGGAAAACTCCCTCCACCAAGGCAGGTTTGCATCCTCTCTGCAATTTGCAGTCTCAAGAATATTGCCTAAATAAAGCACGCTCACATAGCCAGAATATCAAAGATTTCTTGCTTCCAAGGCTGGCTCTCCATGCACCACAACATCCACCATAGCTGCCTCTCAATTTCAGTCACACAAAAATTAATTCATTTGTTTCTATTCGAATCCTCTCAATCATCTGGACTGGACCACATTTAGATCTTCCTTACTACTCCACTTATCTACAAATCCATAGGGCTAAGTAGAGATCAGAACTGTATATATTCCTGCTTTGACCATGGCCAGAAACATTCATTGAGGTGCTAGATGAACATATTCCTATATATCCACAACAACTTGGGGCAGAGACCAAAAGCTACTACAGTGAAGAGATGAAGCTGAGGAATACTGTTGAGGCACAAAATTTGTTAATTCCTTCTTCCCTACAGTTTTCCCCACTAATCTCATGCAAAATCCCTCAATCTGCAGATTGAGTTCTTCAGTTTTTCTCAGCATTCAACAGGCATCCCAAGATCAACATGTTCTGGTTTGACCCTTCCTCCTTGATGCAAGTCAAGCATATCTTCCTGGAATATTTTCCTAGATATCTCTAGGAGGCACCGATTAACATACTAAAAATCTCCCTCACCCCATGCCCCATAGGAGTGGAATGTGGACCAGAGGGAATTTCCAAAGCATTAAATCTCTGAGGATTTAGCAATACAGCAATGCCAAAAGCTTCAACCACCTGTTTTAGGCAGGGTTTAGAATCAGCAAGGGATAGACTCAGCACATGAATCACTTTCTTTATTTTATCTGTTTTTTTAGTGTCTATGCTTAGATTTTATTTTTAATAGCATTAAATTTTATTAAATTGTATTAAATTAAATACATTAAATGTATTTTCCAAATACATGCAAAAATAGTTTTTAATATTCTCTTTTGCAAAATCTTGTGTTCGGAATTTTTCACTTCCCTTGTCTTCCCTCTCCAAGACAGCAAGCAATCCAATAAGGTTAAACATGCACAATTCTTCTAAACATATTTCCATATTCATCATGCTGAAAAATCAGATCAAAAGGGAAAAAAAAACAGAACGAAAAAAACAAGTAGTCAAAAAATAACAACAACAAAAAAGTAAAAACACCATGCTTTGATCCACATTCAGTCTCCAAAGTTCTCTCTCTGGATGTGGATGGCACTTTCCATCACAAATTTATTGGAATTGCTTTGAATCACGTCATCGTTGAAAAGAGCCAAGTATGTTTGAACATATACATATATTGTAATTTTTTAAAATTATAGTTTTTATTTACCAGAGATGTACATGGGTAATTTTACAGCATTGACAATTGCCAAACCTTTTGTTCCAATTTTTCCCCTATTTAATTTATACTTTAACATATTTAACATGTATTGGTCAACCTGCCATCTGGGGGGGGGACGGAAAGGAGGAGAAAAGGTTTGGCAATTGTCAATGCTGAAAAATTATCTATGCATATATCATAAAAATATAAAGCTATAATTAAAAAAAGAAGGGAAAAAAGAAAAGAGCCAAGTACTTCAAGGAAAGAAAAGAAGCTTAAGGGGCTCCTGTCCATGAAAATCATTTGTGGATCTTCAACCCCAAGGATTCCCGTGGACAGAGTCAAAATGTATTTGTAGTACCTGTCTAGCAAGGCAAGCTGCCCACTGTCACATAACCTATCTCAGCAGCTCTGTACTGGTTAGTATAGAGGAGCTTTTTTAGTTTTAAGTCAAAGAGGATTTTGAATAAATATTGACAGCCAGAAGGTCCCCTGGCATCATCAGGAACAAGAGACTGTTATATTATTGTTATAACTCCCCTAGAACTCTTGATCTTCCTTGAGTGCTACACAGTGGCTAGGTTTGTCTAGCTTTCCATCTCTTCTGTAGAATCCTTAAGTTTTGTTAAAAGTTGGGAGCTAAGGGAGGATAGTGTCAAGGTTGAAGGGTAGTGGAATGAAGTACAGTAAGCTCTTTTTCCAAAAATCTCCTTCAAACAGATCTAGAAAACACATTGGACAGAATCCTATTTGGGAAATCAATTTTTTTAAATCCTAGTAAGTCATTTTTCCACCTCTGGTCGGCTTAGAGAGATAGAAAGTCCTATAGATAATGATGATCAGTTCTGGCCATAAGACTACTGGCTGGAGCACTTCAGCACAGGAAGAGGTTCACCAGGGCAAGAGGAGTTCCCGAGAACCATAGAAGGGCACAGTAACCTCATTCTGGATGTGGAACAAGTGCCAAGTGCAGCTTTTTTGAGTCAGAGATGCAAGAGGGGATCTGCCTATGCATACAACAGAATGAAGTACAGTAAGCTCTTTGCCTAAAAATCTGCCCACGGTGTTGAATGGTTGTAGATCCTGGGCTGCATACCAAGAGAAGAGCAAGTTTTATAGCGAGTGAAAGCATCTGTGACTTGTATTCTAGGAGCAAAGTAAGTCTCACTCCTAATTTCAAGCTTGGTGTGAAGGTTGCGGAGGAATGACCAAAGCAGGAACATAGACCAAAGGGAAGAATAAGTTCTATCACTAAATCTGCATAGCTCTCAGAAGGTTAATAATGACTGGGTCCTGCAACAATTTACTCTTAGTCAGATTCAAAAACTTGGAGAGGTAAGACCAAGGTGGACAGCAATCGGACTGTGCCCTGGATCTGACCACTTTGGAAACCCTCAAGACGTGCATGTTCCCAGTCTCAGCTGCTTTGAGAAACTAGACTACACGAGCCAATAATAGCATCAGGACCAACCCAGACTTTCCTTCTAAACAAAGTTTAGATAAATAGCATCACTTGCCTCATGTTTTGTAGCCCAGTGATATCAGAGCCAGGGCTCTGACCAGGTCTCCAGACTCCAAGCTTGATAGTCTTTTTATGTATCAATGACACTCAGGTGACTCAGTGAATTCCACTTGCTTATGATAGATGCCAATTTCTCCAAAGTAGGGAAATGCTACATATTCAGAGGTACGCTGCAGAAAGACCTCACAAAGCTATGTGAGAGGGCAGGTAAGCAGCAGATGAACACAAAAGTAGTGCACAGTGATCCATTTAGGGGAAAACATACAGAAAGCAAGGTCTTCGTAAAATGTAAGATCTTTGAGGGCAAGGGCTTTCATTTTTCCATTTGTAGATAGCAAGTAATTAACAGACGCTGAATTAGATAATCCAGACCACATTTGTGAGAATGGACATTAAGCAATTAGCTATAGACCTGAAGAGGTTTTTTTGGAGTCATTGCACATGATTCTCAGAAGCTACCAGCCCAAAGTTAATAGTTGGTAAAAAGTTCATTCAATAAAATGAAAAGCATTTGTTCAGCACTTAACTTGAGTAGTAGATAAAAATGGGGGATTATCCTTGGTTTCAAGGAGTTTACAACCGGAGGCAATACAAAGGAGTAGTGGCTAGGGAAAGATGAAGGTATGGCAAAAGGCATATTCCCAGGGTGTGAGAAGCCACAGGTATGGCTAATGGAACCATGGATGAATTAACTGACATGCCCCTTTCCAGGGCAATAATAACACTGATTTGATCATGGTCCCCGAAGCAAGAGGGGAAAAGTGGTAGAAAGCGGGGAGGCTGGTATAGTTGTGGCTGTCACAGCTGGCTAAAGGGGCTTGAATTTGTACTAGCTCATTCGTCTACCAATCGCGCCAAAGAAGAGTACAGTTATCTCTTCCATAACTGACTTTTTCCCATTGAGGTGTCAACATAGATCAGCATAAGAAATTAGTAAGAATTTGGGGGAGTTTTGCAGAAATTACAAATGACATAGACCCTAGATCAAATTCTTAGCCCAAATTTTAAAATATGGTAAAAGAAAAAGAAAAAAATTTGGACTTCTCTGGTACAAAGGGAGGGTTGTTTGGGATGTACAGAAAAATACTGAAAAAACTAAAAGGCTTAATCATTTCCTAGAAGGCTGGATCATGCTTTCCCTTTTTCTTACACTCATTCTAAACCATGGTAGACATCATGGATGAAAGTATAATCATAATCTACAACTTTCCCCCATGGCACCATGATCAGGGATCGAATGCTATACCACTCCATTGATTTTTTAAAAATTCCTCAAACATTTATTGAACACTTACTCTGCCTAAGGCACTACAGATCACTGATGTGACCCCGTCTGCAAGTTCACATCCCTACATTCTCCTCTGTGATGACTCCGTGGAGTATCAGTATCTAGAAAGAACTGCTGGAAAGGTCAATAGAAAGTCTACAGCTGAAGCAACAATGACTAACTTAGAGGCAGAATTCCAACGATCAGCATTTGAAATGGCATTCGGCAGTGACATCACTGGCATGCAAAACCAGAGAAGGCAGCCAAAGAATTGATATTTCAATTTTCAGGAAGGAAACCAAACAGCATGTCGCTAAAAGAAAGCGATTTAAAGCCTCCCGAGCTGGATAGGGTTTTGTCCTTGGAAGACAGCTGTGTATGTAGGGAATGAGGGGTGGAGAAAAAGAGAGGGGGAGGGGAGAAGGAAAGTGGGAGGGAGGAAGGTTGAAAGGAAGGTTGACGGAGAACCTGCTGTGCTTCCAAAGTAAATTAATATCTTCTTTGAAGCAACCTTCAAGTGCCACATGCTGTCATATTTTGAACTGTTTTCACTAACTGGAAAATGTTATAAAAGACCTCCCATTCATTACCACTCTGATAACAAGGCTGGCCTTTGAAATAAGAATTTATTCATTTCACAGCCAAATTCTAAATCCCCATGGGCATGAAAGATTTTGTCTCTCTCATCAGCTGCAGTGATTTATGCACCTAAGGGATTTATGCACAGTGACCTTTGCAAATCCTAAATTTGGATCCCTGCTAGATGTCAGGTTTCATGTCATTTGAGTTCAGGTACCATACATTCATACCTGCCATGGATTTTCTCTAGTCATCTAGATGGAGTAAAATTTTACCTGGCTAGCCAGGTGTGCTGGGACACTTGTAAGTCCCTGATGCTGGAGAGGCTGAGGCTGGGGGGTGTCTTGAGCTCCAAAGTTTTGGATAAATCCAACTAGGTGACACATCAACTCTAGCATCAACGTGATGAGCCCCCAGGATAGGGAGGCCATCAGGATGTCTGAGGAGCGGGCAAAGCAGCCCAACTCAGAAAAACAGAGCAAGTTAAAGCTTCCGTGCTGACCAATGTTGTGACTGGGCCCATAACACATCCAGTTTAGACCAGATAAGAAGAATTAATCTCTCCATTCCACGGTCTCTCTCCTTTCCCTCTCTGTCTCTTTCTTCTCTCTCCCTCACACGCTCTCTTTTTCCTCTCTGTCTCCATCTCTCTCTTTCTCCCTGTCTCTCCTTCCCTCCCTCTCCTTTCTGTCTCCATTTCTCTTTCTCCTCTCTCTCTCTCTCTCTCTGTCTCTCTCACTGTCTCTCTCTCTCTCTCTGTCTCTCTCTCTCTCTCTGTCTCTGTCTCTCTCTCTCTCTCTCTCTCTGTCTCTCTCTCTCTCTCTCTCTCTCTGTCTCTCTCTCTGTCTCTCTCTCTCTCTCTCTGTGTCTCTGTCTCTCTCTCTGTCTCTCTCTCTCTCTG
The DNA here is from genome assembly GCF_048593235.1 of Sminthopsis crassicaudata. Classification (NCBI taxonomy): domain Eukaryota; kingdom Metazoa; phylum Chordata; class Mammalia; order Dasyuromorphia; family Dasyuridae; genus Sminthopsis; species Sminthopsis crassicaudata. The sequence continues at coordinate 253,548,116 of NC_133618.1, forward strand.
TCTCTCTCTCTCTCTGTCTCTCTCTCTCTCTCTCACACACACACACACACAAATTCTATCTGAGTTTTAAATTCCTTTGTTTTTATTTTTAGAATTTATTTTAGTTACTTTTCAAGTAAGAACTATTTTAAAAATTAACCTCTCTCATTACCCCCCCACCGATAAGCAAAACGCCTCAGTACTTATCTAAGTAATCTAACAAAACACATTCCCACATTAACCATATCTAAAACATGCATATCACTTTCTGCATTTTAAATTAATTACTTCTGTGCCAAGAGGTAAGTGGCATATTTTATCTTCATTCTTTGGAGCTTGTGGTTTATCATTAATCATTTAGATCAGAGTTCTAAAATCTTTCAAAGCTGTTTTTCTCTAAAATGTTATTATCACTATATAAATTTACTGCTGCTCACTTCACTCTCCATCAGTTCATAAAGCTCTTCCCAGTGTCCTCAGAAATTGTTCATTTCATCATTTCTTATGGTAAAATATCTCATCACATTTACATATAATCATTTGCTTACAGAATACTCTTTTAGTTTCCAATGTTTGGCTATTATGAAAAGAGCTGTTATAAATATTCTTGTAGCCACAGATCCCTTTCTTCATTCTTTGATTTCATTTGAGATACAGACCTCAAAATGGTAAAACTGGGTCAAGGGATGTGAATAATTTGGTAACTTTCTGACTAGTGACAAACTGCTTTCCGGAATGGGAAGAATAATTCGTAGCTCCTCCAAGAGTGCTCTAACGTACCTGTTTCTTATAGCTCCACAAACAAATGTCATTTCCCTGTTTTCTCATCTTTTCTAGTCAGTAGGTGTGAGGTAGAACCACAAGTTGTTTTAATTTTCATTTCTCTAATTATTAGAGATATATAACTTTTTCATATATTTCACTACAACACAATTTATGATATGTTTTCATATTGTTAGAAATTTGTATTTCTTCCTTTGAAAACTGCCTCTTTGTCTCTTCTGAACATTAATTCTAAAGAGAAATGGTTCTTCTGACTACTGAATTCTTATTGGTTACTGGCAATCAATCAACAAGCCCTTATCAGACACCTTCTCTGTGCCAGCCACTGTTCTGGGCTCTGTAGAAACAAATTTTAATTCCTGTAAAGTGATTCTTAACTTTAAATGTCTATAGAAATATAAGCCATTATCTTTTTTTCTATTACAATGACCTTCGTAAGTCCAAATCAGTTGTCAGTTTTCATGATTCTCTATCTGCTTTGCAGACTCATTTGTTACCCAACTAGAAGTCCCAGAGATAAAAAGCTTTCGCTGGCCTGGATCCTCCTTTATCCACTTAGTCAATATTGATTCTCATGTTGTTTTCCCACTGAAGTGGAAATCAAGGTGGCTCTTTTGTTGATGGCCCACAACCATTCAAGGCCCTCTATAAAAAAGGACCTCTAAAGCTTTCAAATAGTAAAACCCTATTGAAGAAGAAAATAACAAAATGTCATTAACATTCATTTTAAATCACAGTTTAAAATAAAGCTTCCTAGTGATAATGGGGAAAGTCACTCACCATCCAGAAGCGAATTATTCCCTATTTCAAACAGATAAAAATTCACCTCTAGAAGAGGATGACATTATTCTTATTTGCTAGCTTACCCCTATCATACTCAAATACTTTCTACTGGATAAATAAAGCTAAAAATTTACATGTTTATAAATTTATGTGCTCCCAAATGAAAAGCCTATTCACATGCATTTATTCTTTGTCAATATTTAATCACAGAATCTGAAAGTTAGAAGGAATCATAGGGGTTATTTAGCTCAATCTGTGCATCCTGTGACTCCACCATAACGTTCCCAATTCCACATGTTTTCGAGCTTAGTATTCCATCCTTAGACCAAAGGACAAAGATTATATATTCACTATCTTATGAAAAAGGCTTATTGTAGTACATTTAATATAATCCTGGGGGCACAGGGGACTCCCAAATATTAGATGATGATTTCTGGGTACTAACCATATCAAGCCTGAGGGAAGTCATTGAGAATATTGCCCCCAAATACCAAAAAAAAATCCTCATGGAATGAGGATTATGCCCTGGAATGATTTATTTTCTTCTAAAAGGAACAGACTTTTAATAATTATGGATGCTGATGATAATAATAGCTAATATTTAATATAGTGCTTTAAGATTTTGCAATATTATTTCATTTTATTCTCTCAACACTTATGGAAGGTAAATGCTATTATTATTCCCATTTTACATATGAGGAAATCGAGGCAGAAGTTAAGTGACTTGCCCAGGATCACACAGCTGGTAAGTATTCCAGTTCTAACTACTATGTCCCTTAACCACTGAATGGGAAAATCTGATGGGACTAAGGCCTAGAGACTTTGCAATAATAAGTTGAGCTATAGGTAAAAAGCTGCAGGTGTTCAATTGTCTTGGATGAACATTTCCCCTCTAAATTTCCCCCCACTTCTTAATTAACATTTAAGTACTTCTTTTAAAGGTGATGATGGCTTTGGGAATTCAGGTAACACAATTCTCTCATCCAAGAATATCTGCTTTTAAATTTAAAGTTAAGAATTTGTTATTTACTAATAATCTTTTGTTTCTTGGATAGATTTCTACATTAAGTATGTAAGTCAGAACTCCCCCAGACAATGGGAGAAAAAGGTCAGAGGGGTGGGGGCATTTAGGGCCTATATAATCCTATGTTTGTACTTTGCCCTCCTCTAACCCCTTGTCTGTTGGGAGTTGCCCTGGCGAGATCACAATAAATCCCTTTTTGCCTTTTTTGTACTTCGAGTCTCTGATTTTAATTTGGGTAAGGGACACTGTCCCACACATCACCTCAGTATTGTTCATTATGTTTGAATAGACAGAAAGGATGCTTATATATAATATAAGAAGATGCTTAAGTAACCTGTGGGACTAGTAGGGCATTCTCTGACTTTGATGCAAATGCTTCTATAACAGTAATTTCCAATTTATAGACCACAGATTTAAAGCTAGAAGGGACCTCGGAATTCATCTTTTTTTGTAGATAGGGAGCCTTAGCTCAGGAAGGTTAAGCAATTTGCCCGTACAGGTAGAAATTTGACCCCAGAGGTAAGATCTGACCCCAGATCTTCGAGCTAGAACCCGTGTTCCACGCTGCTCACCATTGCTTCAATATCCGAAGACAAATTTTGGTTTTCAAATGTGAATTCCCTTGTTCTCCAAAAGACCCTCTCACAAACAAAATTAATTTTAATTCACTTAATTTTAAGTGTGTATTGATGTTTTCCATTTACCTCCAACCAAATTTACTTCAGTGTAAAAATACATGTCAGATGGGTCATCCAATCAAAATCACTATCACAGAAAATCGCTTCCAGGAAAGTTCAGAATCTCTGCTTTGTAGAGTTTATGCGAATATAAGCCCCTTGAGGGCAAGCATTTTCCCCCCTTTTTGTATCCCTAACACTCAACACAGGGATCTTTATAGAGTTAAAAATACTAATATTGCTTGTGTTGGAATTATGATCACTATATGCGACAACAAGGTGTGGTGGTAAGAAAATATCTTTGTAAAACTTGAAAGTCTGCCCAAGTTCATGGGTGTTATTTTTATTCCAACTCTAATCTACATCCCTCCTCTTGAAGTACAAAGTGTTTTTTAAATCTGGTTCTGATTAAAACACTCAACTAAAGTCACTCCTTAATTCCGAGTCCTCTGGGACTTAATCTCACACTACTGCTATGACCCCCAGGAAGTAAACTTACTTAGGAAGTTTTCCTTCTGGGGTCTCATTGCTCTAGAAGTCTGCTCCCCTCTGCCAGGTTTTACCGGGCCACCGCCTGAAAAGCTTCCATTATAGTCACGACAATAGACCGAATCCATTTTTTGAAGATTAGCCTAAGAACGGAGACTCATTACCAGTAGCTGCCTACTTGGTGAAGAATTATTTGTTCGCGGAAAACCAAGCAACAAAGAGAAATGCAAAATGGCCCTCATCCTTGTTCAGTCGCTTCCATTCCTTCGGGGACAAAGGCAGAGTGATGAGGCAGAGTGGATTCAGAATTACATTTAATTCTGATTTAAGGCCCTCTATAAGCATTAACTTGGCTATTGGTATTCTAAAAGTGCGAGCCTTGTCCAAAGACCAATAAGTAGACATAATACTGAAGGAATTGAATTGTAACAATCTTGGCATTCTCATTATAAATGAAAGCAAAACAAAGAAGGAAACCGTAGCTAAATGGGGAGGCAAATAAAGTAAATGGCAGAGATGACTGTCTCCAAAAGCAATAAGGAATATCATTTAATGGAACATTTGATCATGTTCTATTGCAGAGCTTACAAAGTACTTACTAAAAGACCACCTTGGAAGGAATCGCCGCTTATGTACTGATCTATCACCAGAATGAAGTAGAGAAATTCTTCAAAGCGTTCACTAAGACCCTCTAAATTAAATCAACGAATACTTTGACACTTCAATGCAAAGGAGCTAAAAAGTATATTGAAAAAAATGGATTAAGAAAAAGGAATTAAAGAGGGCAGAGATTTGAAAAAAAAATAGCCCACCTTTTTATCACATAACTAATGGGTCTAAGGCAGGATCTTGCATGTCAGGTCTTCCTGATACAGAGCAGCAAGGTGGCCCGGGGGATAGAGAGAGCACTGGGACCAGAGTCAGGGAGAGCTGCGTTTAAAATCAGCCTCAAACACTAACCCTTTTTGCCTCAGTTTCCTCGATTGTAAAATGAGCTGGAGAAGGAAACGTCAAACCATTCCAGTCATTCTGCCAAGAAGACCCCAGATGGGGTCACAAAGTCAGACACAACTTAACAACTTTCTGACTCCAAGTCTACTGTTCTATGCACTAATCCTGCTATTCCCCTGTCTTTTTTATGTCTCTCCTGGGAAGGAGGCACTAGATTTCTGAAATTCTACTTGTTGATGTCTTGAAGCCTCTTATTAGCTCCAAACTTTTATCTTCCGTCGGCCTAGGACTGGGGAGCGAGGAAATGAAAAACAAATTAATTTGCTCGATGATAAATTTCTCAAGCAAGTCTATGGTCACTTCCCTAGATTACACCGAATTATTCAGAAAAGATGACTTTTCCCAAATTGCTGAGAAGCCTACTTTTTAGGCAAATTTAAACAGCGGTGTCTGTGTATGTGAACTTTTAGAAACGGATTACTCTAACTAACCCTTTCATTTTAGAAACAGGGAGCCAGGGGCAGCTAGGTTGCTCAGTGGATGGAGTACTGGTCCTGGAATCAGGAGAACACAAGTTCAAATCCAGCCTCAAACACTAGCTGTGTGATCTGGATAAGTCACTTAATCTGCTTCCTGCCCCCCCCCCCCAAAAAAAAAAAATCGGGAAAATAAGACCCAGAGAGAAAAAGTAGTAAATAGCAGTGCTCAAACTAGTCATCCGGGACACTAATGAACTTAAGGAAAGGGAGGATAATCTCTGCAAATTCCAGGAAAAAAAAAAAAGTTTATTTGGATTATCTTTAGAATAGAATTTATCAGTGCTGCTTCCAAGCCTTGTACATAATTCCCTCTTCTCATCAGATTCACAGCGCCTCGGTACATCCCTGAGTTCTTCCCCCCCCCCCCGCCCCTTTTCAGTGTTCCACCAATATTCAGCATCTCCCCTTCCTGTAGCTCTGGTATTACATTATTATATCACATCTATATAATATCATATTATATATATATATAAAGGTTTCTGACATGTCTGAGCCTTGGGGGTGGATATGGGTCAGAACTCAGTACCAGAGAGAAGTAAAAAGCTCTGATACTGAGCATATATCCCAGGTTCAGAGTCATGTTGGGTAAGATAACTAAAACTTTGATCAAGGATGCTAAATCTGTGGGGCACTGTTAGTATCTGTGATTATTAAGTAGGAGTGGTAGAAAGAACAACTCAGCACCAAGTTAACTATAATTAGTTAAACCAGGGAGCTACAGGACAGTGTGCTGGGCGAGCCCCTCGGGCATTCACAAAGCACTAGTAGCTCCCGCAGAAAACACCCTACTGTTAGCGTTCTAGGGTCTTTGTCCCCTCACGTGAAATCAGCTTTTGTACCACTCACTCTGGGTACAGAAATTCCCACTTGGGTTTGGGTCTGGAATCACAATCCGAGTTTAATTATGCTGTTCTTTCAAAGAAAACCTCGGCTCTAAATCAGAATGAGGTTAAAAGCCCTCCTCAGGAAGCCATCTAGAGTTTCCAGGGCCTCAGGCCACTGCAGCCCTTGTCCCAAAAATGCTATGGAGGGTATCCTGTCCTTTTCTAAAGCTATACCTTGATGGGGAAAGCCAGGCTGACCCAGTCTGTCAAGTCCGATCCTGTGCTCACCATCCAGACGGGTGTCCTCATCCATCAGACTTGGTAGACAGCTCCTCAGCTCAACTCCATTTGATGAAAGTGACTGGAATTTGGAATTCTCACAAAGCCTCCTGGCATCCTTTCTGAACATTTGGAAAAATTGCAGAGAGAGATTCTAGAACAGAGCCCTGGAGCAAAGGTGTCAATCTCCTGGCCAGCAAATCTGAGTACAGTGAGAACCAGATTAAAATGTAATTGTGGACTCTTGAACAAAATAAATAAAAATACAATAGAATTAGATAGCGTTAATTTGTGGGGTTTTAGTTAATATGCTGGCCCACAGGGGTCTATGTCTATTTGGATTTGACACCACTGCCCCAGAACATGGATTCAGAGTATGGACTTGGACTTTCTAGCCCACCTGGGACCTTCTCCTCTATCAAGTAAAGATAAAGTCCCGTGGCAGAAAACACCAAACTACTGCATTGATTTGGGACTGAGGAGATTCTCTAAGTAAAATCAGTTTAAACTAGGTCTCTTACACCTTCGAGGCCCCTCCCCTCCAAGCCCGTCTTTCTGTGGTTGTTCACTGGTGCCTCTCTGTGTAGCCCTATTTGGGGTTTTTGTGGCGAAGACACTAGAATGGCTTGTCCTTTCTTTCTCCAGCTCGTTCCGCAGATGAGGAAACTGAGGGAAAGTGGCTAAGTGACTTGCTCAGGGTCACACCGCTTTGAGCTTTGGATCTCCCTGGCTCCAGGTCCAGCACTCTATCCACTGAGCCACCTAGCCGCCCAAGCATATCTAATTGTACTAAACAGCCAACTGCTCTTTCAGTCCGAAATATAACGATCTCCCCAAGAGCTAATTTTCTTATCTGAACCAGTCTGGGAAGGTTTTGCCACAACCTGCTCCACTGCAGGGTAGAGGGTCTTACCCAAACCAAAGGCACAATTCATTCTATATTCAGCCCACAAATATTTATTATAAGTGTTGTCAAGGTAACCCTCCTTAAGGCTCTGGCAATCCCATTCCCAGCATGCCTTTCAGGGTAAGAAAGATCTGGGGTCTAATTGAGCTGGGTAGCTCTGTACCCCGGGAGGTCTGTTTGGTCAGCACTGCCATTTAATAAAGCAAACACCATTCTCAATTAAGCCGAGGCCCTGGGCTCCCTGGAGCTGCTTAAATGCCTCAGGTTCATTACACCCTCAATGGCACAGGCATGTGGGGGCCTAGTGGGTAGGTGCCTGAAATGCCATTTCATGAAGTCTTCTAATAATTCATCCTGTTGTTTTATATTGGAAGTTCCCAGGACCCGTCGTCTCCAAGAACTGCAGCTAGCTGATAGATTGTAAACAGCCTCTCGGCCTTTAGCCAGGCTCTGTCCTTGTGGTAGTAAACTTACAGTTAGAAATAGGCCAAGGAGGGATTCATAAGCATCTTGGAGGACAGGCCCAATTTTTAGTCATTATGGGTTACTCTCCTTCACTCCGCAGCTACCCGGGACTAAGCTTCACAACACATTCAACCGGGTTGTTTTAATTTGCAAGTATCTGGATACATATGTCTAGTTAGGATGCTCGGTGGCTCACAGCACTGGGCCCAGAGTCAGGAAGACCTGTGTAGTACCTGAGTAAATCACTTTACCCCTGTATGCTCCGGTTTTCCCATCTGTAAAATGGGGACAATAGTAGTATCTACCCCCTAGGATTGTTGTAAAGATCAAATGAGAGATTTGTAAAGCGCTTAGCAAAATGCCCCTCTCGTAGTAGACTGTTTACTAATGCTCCTTTTCTTCTCTTCCGTCAGCGTACTTATTTTGGATATTCCCTCAGCACGTCTGTGCTCAGACAATAGCAGCAATAATCTGTAAATACCTTGATTGGGGCAGAGTTAGGCGGAAGAAAAAAAAGGGGAGCAATCGGGGTGGTCAGGTAGGGCTGATTTATAGAGAATTTAGACTTCCTTCCAATCCCATCCCTCCATCCTGTAATACCGGCACAGATTTTAGAGCTGGAAGAGACCTCAAAGGCCAGTAAGTCCAAACCTCTTATTTTACAGATGAGAAAACAGAGACAAAGAGCGATTAAGTGACTTAAGGGTCACATAGATAATTAACTAAAACAAGATAACAAGGCTGAGGCAGGATTTGAATCCAGATCCCCCAATTCCATGTCCAAATCTGCTACATCATCATTCTAGATTAGAAAGCTAAAACTGTGATGTCTAGAAAAAGCATTATCTACTATGTGCTCGGCACTGTGCTCAGTGTTTTACAATTATCATTTCATTTGACCCTCACGACAGACAAGGGAAGAAGGCGGTATTATTATCCCCATTTTACAGATGAAGTAATGGAAGCAAATGGAGGTCAGCTGAGTCTAGGTTTCTATTGAGTTGACTCCCCAACTCTTGGGGATGGGACTGGGTACATGGGAATTCACTAGCACTGAGCTTTCCCATTCAGCCCCAACTTAAGCTGGCAATAACTATTCTGCCCCATCCTGTCTACCCCAGGGGGAAGCTCATGGCAGCTGGCTGCACTCTTGGGCCCCTTGTCCTTCACTCGGCTTCCCCGGACCCAAAGCCGATGATCTTGGCTCTGTGTACCAACCAGGCCTCGTGTTCGGCTCACCTGTGGCTCACTCCTAAGCCGTGGAAACAGGCCAGTTTCAGAACCTACTCGACGAAAAGATTAGGTAATTTCCAGAGGATTTAAGAGCCAATACAAATCCATCTAAGCCTAGACTTCAATCAGATTGGCCAGATTATGAATTTATCCTTGGGAGACAGGGAAAGGGGGCAGAAGGTTCTCCTGCAGTTTCTTTTAAGCAGCCCAGTGGCATTCCTATCCCCAGTATTGCCCTGGGGTGGGCATTCAGCTATAATTGTGTCTGCTCCTGCTGTACGCCCAGATTGCCTGGTTATTCATAACAGAAGGAGTTTAATGAAAATTATAATTAGTGCCCCATGGTGAACCTGGAGATCAGCCCTGGCTGGGCTACCAATTTACATGACAAATCAGTCCCTGGTTGCTTTAGAACCTGAGGGACAGAAGGAGAGACAGCAAAGAGGGGAGGGAGAGCCGCATCAATGGAATCAGCCCAGAGAGCTCACCACCGCAAAGCAAAAAAAAAAAAAAAAAAATTTATATATATATATATATATATATATATATATATATATATATATATATATATATAAGCAGCTGACCACTTCTTACCCCCTGCCCCAAATGCCCTTCACTCAATTCCTCAGGGACCTTCCGTAGATTTGTTTTTTGGGGGGTGCCCCCATGCACATGCACACACTCGATTGAGCCCCCTCCCCGCCATGGTAGGTGCTGCCATGATTAGCCTGGGCATTTTCTTTGGGGGGGAAAAACTAAGAGACAAAGCAAAACTCTGGGTTTTAAAACAACTCTGAAAGGATCTTTGAAAAAGAAGGGGATGAGCCCTTGGCCCCTTCAAGTAAAAGAAAAAAAAAGCTGGCTTCTCTGAATATCTCTTTACTTTATCCCTACACTTCTGATTTACTCCTGATTCACACTAAATTACTGCCAGGAAATTGCTGAATCTTGAATCAAAATCTGAAGTTCTAACAGCCACTAATTCACAGAAAGTCAGCTTTTCCCCTTCTATGCAGGCTTCCAAGGCACATCTTGCTCTAAATTATGGCTTCTGTAGTGTCCTAGGAAGGTGCTACCATAATTGAGAAGGCAGGTCAGCTTTAATGAAGGCACCCCTATTTCCCCAGTCCACCCCAACTCTGGACGAGCCCACGAGCTTTAAATAAAAGCAGAGAGCCATGATATTAAGAGATCATATTAGGCTTACCCATAATAATGGGATGGTGGAACATTTACAGGAGGGGTTAGGAGTCAGTGCCAGTGTTTAGCACAGTGTCTGGCACCCATTAACTACTTTTATTATAACTTTTTATATTTTTATATATAACTTTTATTATAACTATTTTAAATGCTTGCTGACTGATTGAGACCAGATCTTCCCCTGGCCTAAGCTTTTGGAAGACTCTGGAGCTGTTATTGTTGTTGTCCCTTTGTTCTCGAAGACCAGTGATAGCATGAGGGAGGTGTCTTGATTTAGTTGTGAACTGAAAAGTCTTCTGCCTTATTTTTTCCTGCAGAATTACTGAAGTCCAGTAGCAAGGGAAAAGTCAGGGCTAATGGCAACGGTCTCAGATGCAGTGGATGACCTTGGCCTTCCTAAATTGGAGTCTTTCTGCAGACTCTTTGATCCCAAAGTGTCTCTACTGGGCCTGTATCCCAAAGAGATCTTAAAGAAGGGAAAGGGACCTGTATGTGCAAGAATGTTTGTGGCAGCCCTCTTTGTAGTGGCCAGAAACTGGAAGATGAATGGATGTCCATCAATTGGAGAATGGTTGGGTAAATTATGGTATATGAATGTTATGGAATATTACTGTTCTGTAAGAAACGACCAGCGGGATGATTTCAGAAAGGCCTGGAGAGACTTACATGAACTCATGTTGAGAGAAATGAGAAGAACCAGGAGATCATTGTCCATGATCACTTGACTCTTTTCAACAATGAGGTGATTCAAGGCAATGTCAATAGATTCAAGATGGAAAATGCCATCTGCATCTACAGAGAGAACTATGAAGACTGAATGTGGATTGAAGCATAGTTTTTTCACCTTTTTTATTGCTTGTTTTTTTTTCTATCTCATGTTTTTTCTCTTTTGGTCTGATTTTTCTTACATAATATGACAAATATGAAATTTTTAAAAAGAATTGTATATATTTAACTTATACTGCTTTTTGTCTTGGGGAAAGGGGAAATAAGGGAGGGAGGGAGAAAAATTTGGAACACAAAATAAATTGCTAAAACTATCTTTACATGTATTTGGAAAATAAAATATTGAAAAAAATTTAAAATTAGGGTCTTTCCCAGGTTTCAATTTGTCTGAGGCAACAATGACTAAGGGGTATGTAAAAGTTGAAACCAAAGATGCCCTAGTTTATCATCACAAAAAAATATCAATCTAGAAGGGGAAAGATCCTCAGAGTTTATGGCCGGCTTAGAAAGCAAGTGCGATTTACAGTCAATCTGAGCCATCAAAATCTAAACAAGGAAATACTTCCAAGGCTTGAGCAAGGGGGCAAACAAGTCATTGGCAACGAGTCATAGAGTGAAAGCCAGAGTGACTTGGATTTAAAAGTTAGTCAAGTAGCTGCATGTGAAACACAAATACTTTTTTAAAGCCTGTTTTTTCAGAGCTATATTTAAAGAAATTGTAAATTAAAATGTAGAACAAGGCAAATCACCCAGATCTGAGTACCAGAAAAAGAGGAAAGGGAGACCAAGGGGCTCTGATTATATGGAAAGTTTTCCCTTTGGGCCTCTTGTCCTTTGAGTCCCTTGATATTTTCCATGTGTCGGGGTGGGAAGTC